>NW_024716917.1:0-17621 GCF_018991925.1 Homarus americanus | reverse complement strand
GCCCTAGTCCTAATGGGCCCCAGTCCTATTGGGTCCCAGTTTTAATGGGCCCCAATTCTAATTGGTTACATTTCCAATGGTTCTCAGTCCTAATGAGCCTCAGTCCAAAGATACCACAGGCCTAATGGTTCCAGTCTTAATAGACCTCAGTCTTAATGAGTCCCAATCCTGACGGCTCTCAATACTAATGGACCTCAGTCCTAATAGTTTAAGGTTGGGACCCATTAAGACTGGCTTCTATTTACCTTACAAGCACTGTGTTCTACCGTGTCATCCCGTGTGTGTGTGATTTCCCGTGTCAGGTGGTATAATACGCAGGTGAGTGGCTGCCAGGTAGGGTGGGTGAGGGTGGGCACCTTGATGCAGGGGAAGGTGAGTTCCTGATGCTGATTCACACCAGTGTCATGATGAGGTAATCTTATCATCTTATTAGTGTACGATGAGTGGGTGGGCGTGGTGTGGAGGGGTGGGGGCGCGTAAGGGGTAGGCAGCAAGGGGCGTGGTGTATGGTGGGGGGAGGGTAAGGGGGCGTGTAGGGGTAGCTAAGTGGGCGTGTTGAGTTGGGCAAGAGGGAGGCGTGGTGGGTGTAGGGGCGTGTATAGGAGGCGGGAAGTGGTGATGGCGCGCGCCACTAATCACTCTGACCTTACTGAACACAACCCATTATACAGCATAATTAGTGTTGCTTCCATCAGCCTCACACAGTCAAACACACTATTTACATTTTCTCTTCACATATATTTTATTTTATTCGTTTCAAGTGGGACTCGAATTTCAGCCTTGGAGTCGAAGAGGAATTTTTTTAGGAGAAGTTGAAAAGAAATCGTGTTTAGTTGAAGACGAATGTGTTCTTATATAAAAGTGAAGGAATTAACCAGACGTGTTTGATTGTTTGGGAGTCTCTATCTCTCACACTCGAGTCCAAGATGTCCCCCTTGAGGACGGTGTTCGTGTAGCGTCGTCAAACTCGCTCTTGGTTTTTATTCAGCAGGAAGAGCTACACCCGCCACCTGGTGTTGGCCGTGTCTGGTGACCATCATATTAACAAGGCCGCTCTCTCGTGCCTTGTCCACACGCCTCCCCCCCACCTCCATATTGTACCGTTTTGTCCTTTATTAACAGTGGTGTTACTACAGGCAGCGTGGTGTGGGGGAGGGCCGCTGCTTCACATTGTTCAGTCTTTGACGTGTAACACAAAACGTGAGATGTTGTGGTCCTTCACTACCTCACAACACACACACATCTCCTATTTACCACATGCTGTTGTTATTAAAGCTCCACCAATGAGTACGCGTCGCTGTCTCGTCCTTTGCTCCGCCGACCATTACAGTGTGTAGCTGTAGGACTCGCCGCCGTGTTTGTTTCATGTAGCGACAATAAACTCCCGGAAATAGAATCACTATACCCAACCTGATCTAATTAAGGACACGTTAGGCTTTGTAAGATAGTTTAGTTTGAAGTGTTGTGAATCTCCGTGGGTGTTATAGATTCACTTGGTATACTACATGTGTAAAGTCAGGATATATACAATGTGTGTTGATTTTTCTACCCGTGTGTTAAATATTTTTGTGGGGAGGGGGAGGTATTTTCCTGTCGGTTTCCACTCTAGCTTTCCACCAATGTTATTTCACCCTTCTAGATTTCTATACCCTTTGATCCACCTTACCTAAGAGTGGAATGAGATAAATAGAATTGGTGGAGTGGAATGTCTGTATAATTGATGTCAGGATCCAACTCTGCCCTGGACGACACAGGATTGATCGTCACTGGTGTTGTAAGACTGTACAGAAAACCGCCTCTTGTGTTGTTCCCACGTATTAAAGAGCGATGAAGGTAAACTGAACAAGCACGCTGGGCAATGCTCGTTGTTGTAGTGGAATACACACGAAACCCAGTCAGTTGAGGGTGTAAATCTTCGCCTGCCTCTGGAATGCACTACACACGCTATGCCAAAACTGAGATATACTCGGCATGTCAACACTGAGACACACATGCTATGCTAACAAACATATACTCACATAAACTATGCCAATATTAAGACACATACACTATGCGAAACACCGGCTGTGCCTAAACTAATGATTCCCCGCTCTACATGAACGCTGAGATAACAAGTTGACTTTTTTTATCGAGGAGGAGCCAAAGTCTTTCACGATAGTCACCGTCTTAGCTAAACTTGTTAACATGGTTAGCAACTTCTGGAAACATCGCGCTTAACCGAGTTATCAAGTTGTGAATAAGCTGACTCACAAAGGAGAAGTATTCCTCGACGAATTAATCTTACCAGCTTACAAGCTCTTTATTAATTAATGACAAGCGTTACACCTGTCCGCCATTCTAGGCCACGCCTCTCACCCCCCACCTCCCCTTAAGTCAATAACCTTCAAAAGCAGTGAAAGACGAAATTGGTTCTTATAATCATGACTGCTTTCTCGGGACATTGTGTATACAACACACTCTAAACTAAGCCTAGGTACCTTCTTAACCCCTCATAATCCGTCGATGGAAAGTCTGGGACTCTGACCATATTTTCATTATTTTTCCTTTCCAAATTTAGGGTAAACCTGATTTCTCTGTGATCACTGTTCCCAAGTTCTTCCCCTATTGTGATATCTCTGATAATATTTTCTTTATTTGTTCATACTAGGTCTAATATATTGTCACCTCTAGTAGGTTCTGTAATTAGTTGATTCAAAAAATTGTCCTGTACTGCGTCTAGGAAGTCTTCAGATTCATAGTCACCTACAATGTTGTCCCAGTCAATATTTCTGAAGTTGAAATCCCCCATAATGCATAGGTTGTTGTATATTGCTGCCCTACTCATTTCCTGCCATATGGGCTGAGTTGCTTCTTTCCCAAGACTTGGGGGCCGGTAAATCACTCCCATAATTAGTTTTCGCTTCTTTCTGCCATTTCTACCCATACAGACTCAGTTCCTATTTCACCCTTTATTGTATTATTAATGCACCATTTTAATGTATCTCTGACGAAGAGTGCAACTCCTCCCCCCTTCCTACCTTTCCTGTCCTTGTGAAAAAGGTTGTACCCTTCTTTGTGTTACTCAGATAAAAAGTTCTTGCTCGCCAGATTCATCCAGGTTTAGGTGGCTACTATGACGTCTACATTCTCAGTACATACAACCGCTCTCAGCAAGTCTATTTTATTTCTAATGCTCCTACTGTTTGTATAGTACACATTTAAACCTACCCTTCCCTGGTCCTGTTTTACCCCTTGTTCTGAGTAACCAATTATACTCCCCTCTATCTACTGGCGAAACTTCCCCTTCGGAGTGACAATTTCACGCTCCAGACAAGTGTACCCCGTCACGACTGTACAGGTAGTCGTTGCCGTAGAATCGTCGCCAGTTATCAATGAACGCCCAACCATTGCTTACACAATGTTTTTTTTATTCCAGTCGGCAATTTATAGCAATTGCCTTGGACAGCCTTTCACCGCCAACTCCTCTTCTAGACGAGACACCACATACTATTGGGTTCCCTACCCTATCACTAATCTTCCCTAATGCCTCCCTATACCTGCTGAAAAGTTCCTCACTCCTAACCTTTCCTATGTCGTTGCCTCCTACTCTAAGACACACTACCGGATTGGTACTTCCCCTGACAAGACTCTATCTATCCTCTCAGTGAGTAGTGGGAGGACCAAGCTGGTGGTCAAGAAGCACTCAAAGGATACGACAACAACGACAACAACAGCTAAGTGTACCAACCCGTTCAGTCCCTTGATAGACGAATTGGACGTTAGTACAGTCAGAGGCAGGGATGACTAGGAAGGTATAAAAACTTTAATTGTTGGTGACTCACAGGTAAGGTACATGGACAGGGCTTTTTGTGGTAAAAACAAAAATAGGATGAGGGTGTGTTTGCCAGGAGCTGGGGTGGGGGATATAGTTGACAGGATGGACAATATCTTGTCTGGTAATGGGAACAAACCCATTATCTGCCTCAGTGCAGGAGGCAATGATATTGGCCGGTGTAGGAGCGAGGAACTTCTTGATAAGTTCAAGGCAGCCATAGATCGCATTAGGACTAAGGGAGGGATCCCTATCATATGCGGTGTCCTGCCTAGAAGGAGAGTTGGCAGTGAATGGTTGTCAAGGGCAGTTGGTGTTAACGACCGTCTTGACAGATATTGCAAGTCAATATCGGTCCCATTCATTGACAACTGGGACAACTTCTATGGCAGAAGGGACCTTTATGCTAGGGATGGGGTGCACCTGTCTAGGGATGGAGTAACAACCCTGGCTGGGGCTCTAGAGGGGGCAGTTCAAAAGATATCGAAGTCTTTAAACTGGTAAGAGAACATAGGAGCACGGGGGTGGAGGAGACTGCAGTGGGAGCGGGTAAACAAGGCGAAAGATTACAGGGAAATAGTGTTAGGAATGATGACAAAACTAAATTAGACAGGGAGTTTAAAACTAAACGCGGTAAGGGAAGGACTCAGAACACGACTAACTTAAATGTATACTACGCGAACAGTAGAAGTATGAGAAACAAAATGGATGATATTAAGGCCTTGGTATGTACTGAAGAAATCGATATAATTGCATTCACTGAAACATGGATCAACCTAGACACACGTGAATTACCAGTCGAATACCAAATTGCTGGTTACAAACTGTTCCATACCGATAGGCAGACCAGGAAAGGAGGCGGAGTAGCAATCTATGTTAGGGATAATCTGAAGTGTGAAATAAATAAGGAAATAAAAACTGAGAGGAATACAGAAACAATTTGGATAGAATTAAGCGACGGTCGGGAAAAATTAATCACAGGGATAATATATAGACCCCCCCAATCTTGATAGCGTCAATGAGCGACATATCTGGGATGAAATGCGCAGGGCTTCCATACACAACAAAGTCTGTATAGTAGGCGACTTTAACCTTGGCCAAATAGATTGGACTGTCCTTACGGGTAACTCAGAATCAGAGGATTTTCTCGAGACGATCCAGGACTGTTTCCTAAGTCAACATATAACCGAACCCACACGGGGTAATAATATACTGGATTTAGTTCTGGCCAGACAGAGAAAACCTCATTAACAATATTAAAGATAAAACTTTGCAAAACAGCGATCACAAAGAAATTCGATTCCAGTTAGATTTTCAGGGCAGACGTAAGGAAAATTCCACTAAAGTACCAGATTTCAGAAGGGCAAACTTTGACAGTTTAAAGAGGCAGCTGAGAGAGGGGGTGTCGCGCTTGGCCGCGAACCTGACAGATGACACCGACCTGATAACGAGATCTGAGATTGCCGAGTTCCACGATAATTTAAATAGTGAGTTACTTAATGCACAAAGGCAGAACATACCATACAAAAAACTCAGATCAGACAACAATGACCCTAAATGAATAAATAATTATTTTTATAGAACATCATTGGCCAAAGGAAGGCTATAGGTAGAAGGATAAATCGTGGCGAAATTCACCTCCGGTACTATTATAGGGTATTGGCGAGTAGAGTTAAAACCGAGATAAGGAAAGCAAAGAGGAATAAAGTGGATAAGCAAGGGAAAAGACAAACCCCGAGGATTCTACTGATATCATCAGAAACTAAAACCACGAGAAAAGATTGGACCAATACGGTCAGACTCCGGCAAGCTCACTGATAACGACGGAGAAATGAGCAATAATTTGAATAAATATTTTTCAACAGTTTTCACCACCGAAAATTTAAACATGATACCCGAGGCACCGACTCTATTCAGAGATAGTGAAGAAAACAAATTAAGTGAGATAGTAGTGACTAGTAACGATGTTAGTAAACAAATAGACAAACTAAAGCCTAATAAGTCACCTGGTCCCGATGAGATATTTGCCAAATGCAAGGAATGTAAGGAAAGAGCTTAGTATGCCCTTAGCAAAGTTGTTTAACATGTCCTTAAAAACAGGTGTAGTACCAGAATCCTGGAGGATAGCGAATGTAATACCGATTTTCAAGAAGGAGGATAGATCACTATCCTCTAACTACCGCCCAATCAGTCTAACATCAATAGTAGGCAAATTACTGGAAGCAATCATTTCAAACTCTATTCGAAATCACCTGGAGAAGCACCAATTGATCAATGATTCCCAGCATGACTTCACAAGCGGACGTTCATGTCTAACTAATCTATTAACATTCTTTTCATCAGTTTTCGAATCATTGGGCGAGGCACAATTATGATGTGGTATATCTCTGACACACAACTTATTCGACCGAATTTTGAAAAGACTAATTAGAAAAATTGGCTCAACCCAATATCATGCATAAATGGATGAGGCGTGGGACGAAACAGCCAGTGAGCATTACTTGACACTAAGTCCCATTAGACAACGTCTGAAAGTGGGAATTTTGAGGCTCGATGCTTACGTTCTTGCATTATTATTTATTATATACATAAACGACATAGATATCAGCATAGACAGCAACATAAGTAAATTTGCTGATGACACTAAAATAGGACGTGTTATTAAATCTGACGAGGACTCAGCAAAACTACAGGAAGATCTAAACAAATTTTTCGAATGGTCTGAAAAATGGCAGATGAAATTCAACGTGGACAAATGTAAAGTACTCAGTATAAGAGATGTAAACAGGGAAACCAGATACCAGATGAACAACGATGCCATAGAGAAATCCGACTGCGAGAGAGATTTAGGAGTAATGATAAGTAGGAACCTTAAGCCAAGTAAACAATGTGTTTTTGCTTGTAACAAGGCTAATAAAGTACTTGGGTTCATACAAAGGAGTGGTAGTTACAAGACTAGCGAGGTCATCCTAAAACTGTACCTTGCTCTTGTGAGACCACACCTGGATTAAGCAGTTCAGTTCTGGTCACCGTGTTACACAGTGATCTTAGTCCCTTGGAAAGAATTCAGAGGAGAATGACAAGACTAATCCCGGGCATTAGGAACCTTGAGTATAGAGACAGGTTAAAGCATCTTAATCTGCACTCCCTTGAGAGACGTAGAGCGAGGGGCGACCTGATAGAGGTGTATAAGTGGAAGGCAGGGCTAAACAAAGGGGACATTACAAAGGTACTCAAATTATCCAACCAGGAGCGCATTCGTAACAATGGTTTTAAATTGGACAAATTTAGATTTAGGCGTGAAATAGGTAAACACTGGTTTGGAAACAGAGTAGTGGATGAATGGAACAAATTACCAAATATCATCATTAACTTGAATACGCTGAATTGCTTCAAACATAGGTTGGATGCTCATATGAGCAATAGGGGTTGGGTGTAAACGGGACTGCCCAGTATGGGCCAATAGGCCCGCTGCAGTTTCCTCCATTCTTATGTTCTTATGTTCTTATGCCCTATCCCAGCCACAGGAGAACACACCTAAGTCCTACGTTTCCTATCTCTTGCACAAAAAGTCTAATCTAAGAACCTCACCTAATGTCTACATTATTAATATAATGAGCACAACAGGGAGGAAAGGTTATCCTGTAGGCAATTGTACATAGTTACAATTCTCTCTCTCTCTCTCTCTCTGTCTCTCTCTCTCTCTCTCTCTCTCTCTCTCTCTCTCTCTCTCTCTCTCTCTCTCTCTCTCTCTGTGCTCTATTGGACATAGGAACATTAATAGTAGCAGACAAGTCAGAGGAAGAGAGACCAGTTCTGATCACTGTGGATTTACAACGTGAACTGGATGATGTAAGGAGGGAGAGAGATGTTCCTCTCACTGAGAAAAAAAATAGGATGGGAGAAGGAGAGGATTTATTTGCAAGACCAAAGAGAAAATACTTTTATCAAGGCTACTGCTGCGACTAATGATGTTTTTAGTAGTTTTTTTTCTCTTCCCAAGTGATTTTGTTCTCAACTGGTGTCCCTGTAATATACTGGTCTGAGGAGGATATCAGTCGAGTACTGACCTTTCGCAGCTTAAGCCCGAAAGCTTATCACTACTTGCCTGATAGAAGTCAATTTCGTTTCCCATCTATCAGTACACTGCGTCGTTGGATTCTCAGCTCAATGTGGAACCAGGTGTGTTGCATGCACTTCTGCAACTGTTGTACCATAAATGTGAGTCTATGGATGACTGTAAACGTCTACGTGTTTAATCTTTTGATGAAACAAGTGTCAGTGAAGGTAACACTTGTCTTGTGAGGTCATAATTCCTGTCACATCACTCACACCTGGAGGCAAAGGCAGCACCTGCGATCACCTGCTCTAACTGCCCCCCCCCCCATCCATAATCTGATAATCTGTTGTCAGTGGCTGTAACACTTATCATATGAAGTCATAACTCCTGTCACCTCATGTCTACATTATTAGTATAATGGACAAACAGGGAGGAAAAGAACTCCTGTAGGCAACTGTATATATAGTCATCATTACCCTATCTTAAGCTGCAGTTATTTAAATACAAGACTATAACTGAAATACATTGTTTTTCTTTTAACCTTTCCTTCTGTGTATCACCCACCACACTGACTGTTGTCCTTAGCTAAAGTTATATGCAAGATTAAACTCTCTATTAGTATTATTTTCTATGTGAGATACTGAGATAACAAAGTACAGTATATAGAACCATAAAATGTTCTGTTTATAAGAGGTGAGAGGTAGGCGAGGAAGTCTGCCTGCTGACGTCAGCAAAGCTCCACCCACCTTGGCTTAGGCTAGACTAGTCTAACCTGACCTAACCTAACCTAACCTAACCTTGTGTAAAACAAGTCTAGCCTAGCCTAGCCTAGCCTAGCCTAGCCTAACCTGACCTTATCTAACCAAAACTAACCTAACCTTGATCTGATCTGATCTGATCTAATATAGTGATTAGTTTTAATCAGATTGATATACGTCTTTTTGATCAGTCTAAGTTTCTTTCATCTTACTCTTCATTTTTTCTCTGTTGTTCATCTTTGTTATATTGTTTTCTTTATGCTTTCTTTTCTTTCCCTCCTCCTCCTCTTCTTATTCCTCTATTGTTCATTAAGAAATCAGGATAACTGTTAAGATTTGTTGACCAATTTTCTCTACATTTTCATTAAGAGATTACTTATTAAAACAACATTATCTGTATTTATATTATCTGAAGAGGAGTCCCGGCCACAACAAACGCCCCCACACTAACATAATGAAACACTCCAGTAAATTATGTAAATATTCAAAAGGATTTGGATTTAATTGTAGTTTGTTTAATTTTAGGAACATTTCATTAGTGTTAACGGGAGGCAGGTAATGGCTATTATTAAAAAGCTTCCCGTATAATGACTACGGTCCCTCCAGCCAGACTTATACTAGCGTCTAAAGCCAAGGTGTGGTAGAGTCAAGGTTACCCACTGAAAAGTTTATTTGGATAAGTTCGGTGTGATTCTATTAGGTTTGGCTCCATTAGGCGGTGTAAGGTTACCTGGAGTGGATGATTATGTGTTGGTGGGGCGGAGAGGAGTCACACCAGGTTAGTTAGACTCCAGTTAGTGTGTATTTTATCCCTTTAACTCTCAAAGGAAAATTAAATAGATTAGTTGTTTTATAAGATAATTATTTAATTTTAATTCATCGGTTTATACTTTCATGATGTTTCGTAAGTCTATAAATTCACTTAATTATTTTAATGGCAGGATAATAAAAAGATACCTGCTGTAATTACCGTGTTGGAAACTACAATTAGACAACCAAAACAGCATCATCGGCCATTACAGAGCGTTATTTTGTATAATGTAAGCACTTAAGTCAGTGGCCTAAAGCCTCAGGGCTGCTGTGTGAGGTGGTTCAGTCACGATACAAACATTACCAACATGTTTATCTTCTTCAGGTGGGCTTAACATGACCAGGTGATGCCTTACTAACTCTTGGATTATTATTGTTGTTTAGTGAATTTGTATGAAGCTGCAAGATCATCTTACACCTCTTGGAAAAAATTGGGTAAAAAAAAATTTTCATCCCAATTTCCCCAATTGGTAGATATTTTTTTTTTTTTTTGTATTTTGGTATTCTTTAACCTACCTTACCTGACCTCACCTGACCTAACCTGAAAATAATCCTAGTGATAATGGTAAAAAAAATGCCAAATACCTATTGGAATAAAAACGAATATTAACCGATATTTTTGTATTATGGAAAAAACTAAATCTTCAAAAAAGTACAAAAAGTTAAAAACATAAATCAATATTTATAACAACTCCTCCAGGTATCTTTTGTTAGTTTCACCTTCAGTGTCCTCATGACTGTCCTTGTCATTTTACTATTGTTTGTCTTCCTGTATCTTGGATGTTCTCTATGTCACAGTTTGTGTTTGTTCTTTATTGTACTTCGTCACTATCCATGTTTTACTGCATTATATTTCTTTGTTGTGATAAAATAGTTCCAAGACCTTCAGTTATAAACAATAATCATATGAAAGTCTTTGACAACAACTTAAATTATTCCTTATTTTCGTTACTTAGATCCATTGAATTCTTGTGTCCGTGTCCGTGACAATGATAATGAAAGGACTTATATTGAGTAGTCTCTCAGGTTTTCATTCGACTGTAAACATACAGTAAACATACAAAGCTGTAGTGAGACTGCTGGAGTTATGCTGCATCATATTAATGCAGCATGCAGCATAATGCGACCTCCTCTCCCTCCCTCCCCGACATGACAGCATAATGCAGCTCCCTCTACCTCCCTCCCCGACATGACAGCATAATGCAGCTCCCTCTACCTCCCTCCCCAGCATGACAACATAATGCAACTCCCTCTCCCTCTCTCCCCAGCATGACAGGATAATGCAGCTCCCTCTCACTCCCTACCCAGCATGACAACATTATGCAGCTCCCTCTCCCTCCCTCCCCAGCATGTCAACATAATGCAGCTCCCTCTCCCTCCCTCCCCAGCATGACAGCATAATGCAGCTCCCTCTCCCTACCTTCCCAGCATGACAGCATAATGCAGCTCCCTCTCCCTCCCTCCCTCCCCCAGCATGACAGCATAATGCAGCTCCCTCTCCCTCCTCCCAGCATGACAGCAGCATAATGCAGCTCCCTCTCCATCCTCCCCAGCATGACCATAATGCGGCTCCTCTCCCTCTCTCCCCCAGCATGACAGCATAATGCAGCTCCTCTCCCTCCATCCCCAGCTTGACAGCATAATGCAGTTCCCTCTCCCTCCTTCCCGAGCATGACAGCATAATGCAGCTTCCACTCCCTCCCTTCCCAGCATGACATCATAATGCAGCTCCCTCTCCCTCCCTCCCCAGCATGACAGCATAATGCAGCTCCCTCTCCCTCCCTCCCCAGCATGACAACATTATGCAACTCGCTCTCCCTCCCTCCCCAGCATGACAGCATAATGCAGTTCCCTCTCCCTCCCTCCCCAGCATGACAGCATAATGCAGCTCCCTCTCCCTCTCTCCCCAGCATGACAGCATAATGCAGCTCCCTCTCCCTCCATCCCCAGCTTGACAGCATAATGCAGTTCCCTCTCCATCCTTCCCGAGCATGACAGCATAATGCAGCTTCCTCTCCCTCCCTTCCCAGCATGACATCATAATGCAGCTCCCTCTCCCTCCCTCGCCAGCATGACAGCATAATGCAGCTCCCTCTCCCTCTATCACAGCATGACAGCATAATCCCCACCTCCCTCTCCATCCCCTCCCCAGCATGACAGCATATTTTAACTCCTCTCCCTCTCTCTTCCCCCAGCATGACAGCATAATGCAGCTCCCTCTCCTTCTCTCCCCAGCATGACAGCATAATGCAGCTCCCTCTCCCTCCCTCCCTCCCCAGCATGACAGCATAATGCAGCTCCCTCTCCCTAACTCCCTCCTCAGCATGACAGTATAATGCAGCTCCCTCTCCCTCCCTCCCCAGCATGACAACATTATGCAGCTCCCTCTCCCTCCCTCCCCAGCATGACAGCATAATGCAGCTCCCTCTCCCTCCCTCCCCTGCATGACAGCATAATGCAGCTCCCACTCCCTCCCTCCCCAGCATGACAGCACCCTGAAGTTCCTTAATGAGTTGGGCTCCAGACTTATTGAAACTACCAGAGACTCCAGGGCATCGATCTACTATTTACAAGACAACCAATTGGGAGATGATGGTAAGGGAAGGCGAAAGACATCAGGTAGATTTTTACAGAACTTAATTTGGTTGGGACACAAAGACAGGCTGGAAGGGTGAGGTATGAGGATCTGGTAGGGTGGAATATGAGGGACTGGAATGGTAGGGTATGAGGGATTAACCGGGTAGGGTATGAGGGACTAACAGGGTAGGGTATGAGGGACTAACAGGGTAGGGTATGAGGAACTAGAAGGGTAGGGTATGAGGACTGGCAGGGTGGGGCATAAGAGACTAACAAAACTGGGTAGAAGGGTGTGACAATCTCCTCTTCTACACTAATCACGCCACACGTTCTCCCTAAGTCATCAAAAAATATACATTTGTCATGGTGTTCAAAAATTCCTCTTTTACCAACACAAGCTCTCGTTCTTGTAGCCATTGTGATTTAGGCTGAGGGATAGAGAGATATAGTGAAAGAAGTAGGAACACATAAAGAGAATGACAGACATAGATATGAGGATATAATAATTGTGGAAGGGGAAGGAAAGAGGAGGTGGAGATAGTGGTAGAGGAAGCAGGGAAGGAGAGTAGGGGAGAGAGAGTGATGATATATTAAGGTTAATAGAGACAAGGGGGATAGGATAGGTAAAGAGGATACGACAGGGCAGATTTAATCTAATTTCATGGGTAAGAGATGGCAGGAAACCTAGTGAGTGAGTGAGTGGGACAACCATTGATCGTGATCACGCCCCAGTCCACAAGATCGTACACACAAGATAGTCAAAGGAACAGAGGGAACATATTCGGCTTGTTGTCGAACACTTGAATCAAAGGAGCAATAAGTTATTACTGAGTCACTGCACGTTGACTACATATTATAGTGTTTGTAAAGATCTTTCTTGTTACACTGGTCGAGAAGATCAGATAGAGACCGTACGTGAGCTGTGGCCCATATCTACAGAACCTCGACCATATTAGTTGGTAAAATTGTCTTCGTTTTCTTTGGTGAGTGATCGTGTATTTCCAGATGTAATAACTGAAATGTGTTCAGTGTCTCCAGCAGGACCCGGCTGTACTCTCTTATTGCTGGGACCTCTATCAATCTGCCTACACGAATATCAATAAGACCCGTTTCAACTTCTCTACAAACTTTAAGAGCGTTCGGTCGAGGAGTTCAGGTACGAAAAAAGTATGTTAAGTGAGAATAAATTAACACGAGGCCAGTCAGTGTGTCAAAACACGGTCGGGCCCACATCAACTGGCAATATAATCACATAAGGCGGATCATGACGATAACACATTTGTGCGAATTGTTTCATCAAAGTACTTAGGCAACATGTTAAATCTATTGTTTGTGTGAAAGTAAAAGGAGAAGCTGTACAGGTTGATCCACAGTTCCTGTTTCAACATCTAACAACAGCATCAGGGAGAGTGTAAGGCAGGTGAGTAGTGTAACCACCCACTGTACTCTCAAAGGTCTGGCCTACGAAACACCTTATGGACTATGAGCTGTACACTGCTGCATCACATTAACCACTAGGAGTTGTAAACAAACACTCCAAAAGTGCCTTTATGGAGGAGACCGATGAATTTCAAAATGATCACTGTGACTCCTGTTGTCTCGGTAGGGTCGTCAAAATCCTTTGTCTGTTGTGTCATATCGTCTAACACAAAATCGTAACATCTTACAGCATGATGACACTAAATGGCCGCCTTAAAATGTTATTCTCAAGGACTTAATTATCCAATGAAAAAATTCACCCACTAAAATTTAAGATCACGTTGAAGATAAACTCATTAAAGTTTTATACTGTACTATAATGGAAATTAAAGTTCACTCACTCGCACTCTTGGGCAGAAATTATAATTTAAGTTCTCATTTTAGAACAGTCTTGGCTGTTTTTAGGTCCTGCTATGGTTACTGTCTGAGTCATAATCAACCTCACTTGGCATCTTCTATTTCATTTTGGCGCATTTCATGTTGGTGTATTTCATGTTGGTGTATTTCATGTTGGTGTATTTCATATTGGTGATCACCTGCCACCCACCAGAGACTTGGGAAGGTTAGAAATAGTGTCATCTCTGTGTTTTATGACGTCTTCGAGGTTTATATCTTCACCTCACCTCCTGAACCACATCCTCAAGACGGACCATTTCTTACCCCTGGTCGTCTTCTTAGCTAATCAGGCTTATTTAATTCTTCTCTCACAGCGCTGCGCCCCCTGGCGAGAAACTCTCCCTCATTTCTTGTAACTTTAGGAGAAGGAAAGTTTATTCTCAACTGGTTGTACAGATGAAGCGTCACAACTTCTCGATATCTTTGCTTTGTGATTATAATACCAACGTGTCTGAGTCGTGTATTTGTTTATAAACTTAATGGAATAATATTTACCCAAGTTTAAGAGGCACTAAATACATTATAAGGGCTGGATATTTCAAATTATCTGCATCTCTTGAATCACTTGAATCAAGAGTGAGAAAATGAAATTAAAACAAAAAAGAATTGTAAGTGAATGAAATATCGAAATCCTTGAAAAAACTAAATTTCTTAAAACAGTAATGGACTAAGACAGCAGTGGAAGGTAAGGAGATTGGTGGAAAAGAAAGGAGAAGACCAAAGGAGGAAGGTAAAAGGAGGGAAGATGGAGGGGTAAAATAAAGGGGAAAGGAAGATGAAGGGGGAAGAAATGAATGGGGGAGATGGAAGGGAGGAAGAAGGGAGGGAAAATGAAGGGGTAAGATGGAGGAGAAAGACGATGGGGAGAAGAAGATGAAGGAGAAGATGAAAGGTGGAAGATGAAAGGCAGGAAGCGACAGTGCAAAATAGATCGGCAAGAGACACAGTTGTACCAGAGGTGGTAAAAATATACACCAGGAAGGAATCAGGTGTGGCAATGTAATACACTCTCTCTCTCTCTCTCTGTCTCCATATTATGTTGCTCAGATTTCTCTCTCTTTTTCTAAAAATACAAAACTCAACTCAATAAAGGCAACACATGTACTGTACTATGACTGCCAGTGTATTATAGCATCAACATTATTATATAAGAGTATATATTATACCTAAGCCCCCCCCCCCCCAGGTATCGCCGGGATGGTTAATCTTCAGGTGGGATACGCTGGGCGGCGAGGGGAGTGACAATCTACCTGTGTCATTAAGGTCTCTGTTACCTTTTCCTGGGGCGACACTTCAGGTGAGTTATTATATAAAAAAGAGACTCACTTTATACAATACATGAAAAAATAACACCACCATTTAACTTACATAAATTAACACACAATACAGTACTGAATGCCTAACTAGCTTAGCTCCCCCACCCCAGCCTCCCTTGAGCGAGCAGGAGCGTGCTGTGTATGGCCACCACCCCAACCAATCACCTCGACTCAGCTAGGTGGACAGCCCACCTGCTATTACTCCCTACTACTTTACTTCCCGTTTCTATTCTTTCCTTCTCTCTTTCCTCTCCTCTCTCATGGCAAAGTCATTTCCCACTTTACTTCATCATCGTTACTCAGTAAGACAGCAGTAGACCACGACGCTTAACACTGTACCTGCCTGACTCTGGTGTTACCTGTACTGTGTTAATTGGCTTGAAGAACATACAACTTTAAAACGTGATATGAATTGTTAATTTTCATAGGAAGATGACCTAGACAAAAAACGACCTTTATTACTAAATGTCAGACCAAATACTGTCAAGAGGTGTGAACAGCTTCCATATGGAGAGGAGAGGATCTTTAATTGAAGTCTAATGTGTCACTTCACGCAATAACTCTGTGGGGTGGACACATCGACAACACAAGAGTGACCGACATATAAACACTTCCGAGACAACGATAACTAATGACTTTTTTTGTTTGTCCTTTCAGAACAAAGTTCACTCCTGGGATTATCTCTCATAAACAAAGCATCACCAAGCACAAGCACCACACACCTGTATAGGTCTTCGGTATCGTCAACCAGCAACTGTCTATATGCTAATAGTCCAGACAAAACCTTGCTTTTACTTTAACCCGGAAATAAACATCGACAGGTTTATTTTAAATAATTATGACGACAGTAAGTTTTCAAGGTTCAAGTGTCCTTATTTCCTGCCAATGGTTCCAGGAAAACCTTAAAACTTACAATTAATAAATAATTAAAGATTTTTGTTTCTTGTATCTATATATATAAAACAAAGAAGTATGTATTTTTGTATGTGTGTCCGCACGAGAATCTCGAAAACTACTATACCGATCTTTAGTGATGATGGATGGTGTTAAATGTAGTGATGATGGATGGTGTTATATGTAGTGATGATGGATGATGTTATATGTAGTGATGATGGATGGTGTTATATGTAGTGATGATGGATGATGTTATATGTAGTGATGATGGATGGTGTTATATGTAGTGATGATGGATGGTGTTTTATGTAGTGATGATGGATGGTGTTATATGTAGTGATGATGGATGATGTTATATGTAGTGATGATGGATGATGTTATATGTAGTGATGATGGGTGGTGTTATATGTAGTGATGATGGATGATGTTATATGTAGTGATGATGGGCGGTGTTATATGTAGTGATGATCTATCTTCTATCGATATAAAACAAAGAAGTATGTCTGTTTGTGTGTGTGTGTGTGTTTGCTTGTGTGTCCTCACGAGAATCTCGAAAACTACTCTACCGATCTGTAGTGATGATGGATGATGTTATATGTAGTGATGATAGATGGTGTTATATGTAGTGATGATGGATGGTGTTATATGTTGTGATGATGGATGATGTTATATGTGTTATAAGTGTTTAAATAACATGGTAGATATTACTGAGCCTTCATCAGGGTTGGTGCCTCCCTCCAGGTTCCCAGAGGTACAACTATTGGTGACATTTTCTTATTTGATGGCAGCAGTTGAGTTAGATTCATTGGTTGGGAGGTACAGACAGAGTGTAAGTAGCTGTGGAAGTTTCGCGCTCCCTGATGTCGCCCAAATTGTCATAATTGAAGGTAACTGACTTGGCAACGGTAGTGCGTACGTTGGTCTTCTTAAGGATAGAGGCGGGTTGTTGGTCGGCAACATTGGATAGAACAATGAACTCAGCAGCTTAGCGGTCAAGGTTGTTCAAGGTACCATGGGCACTGTAGTAGTTAACTTCCAGTTTGTTAGTTGATTTTCGGCTGCAGCCAATGCTGTCACCATCCAATCGTCCAACAGCCTTATCACAGGAGGCTTCGTCAAAGTATCGGATGTATGCGAAGCCATAGTGTTCATATTTGTTGTCTTTTGCGGGCATCACAAATAGGTCGATCTGTCCACATTCCTCAAACAATGGTCGAATCTGCTTAGGGGCCACACCAGGGTAGATGTTTGTTGCAACCACCACAAAGCTGGTGTCGAAGTCTACAACGAAATCCTTGCAAGCCTTCACCTCCACCTCAGACACCTTCGATACAGTGCGTCGGAACACCATTGTGATGTGCTGACACTAACAGCTCTCTCACTGAGGTCAAATCAAAATTTGACCATACAGAAAGAATTACGGTTTAATAAGGTTGGAATTTAAAGAAATTGACAACAAAATGAAGCTCTGTTTATCACTATAGTATTAAGGACTGGTGTTTGTAGAGATGATGGATGGT
>NW_024716916.1:0-20919 GCF_018991925.1 Homarus americanus | reverse complement strand
TCTTCACCACATCTCACTTCACAATCTTCACTACATCTCACTTCACAATCTTCACTACATCTCACTTCACAATCTTCACTACATCCCACTTCACAATCTTCACTAAACCTCACTTCACAATCTTCTCTACATCTCACTTCACAATCTTCACTACATCTCATTTCACAATCTTTACCACATCTCACTTCACAATCTTCACTACATCTCACTTCACAATCTTCACTACATCTCACTTCACAATCTTCACTACATCTCACTTCACAATCTTCACTACATCCCACTTCACAATCTTCACTAAACCTCACTTCACAATCTTCACTACATCTCACTTCACAATCTTCACTACATGTCACTCACAATCTTCACTACATCCCACTCTCACAATCTTCACTACATCCTACCTCACAAACTCACTACATCTACTTCACAATCTTTTTACCACATCTCACTTCACAATCTTCACTACATCTCACTTCACAATCTTCACTACAACTCACTTCACAATCTTCACTACATCTCACTTCACAATCTTCACTACATCTCACTTCACAATCTTTACTACATCTTACTTCACAATCTTCACTACATCTCACTTCACAACCTTCACTACATCTCACTTCACAATCTTCACTACATCTCACTTCACAATCTTCACTATATCTCACTTCACAATATTCACTACATCTCACTTCACAATCTTCACTGCATCTCACTTCAGAATCTTCACTACATCCCACTTCACAATCTTCACTACATCTCACTTCACAATCTTCACTACATCTCACTTCACAATCTTCACTACATCTCACTTCACAATCTTCACTACATCTCACTTCACAATCTTTCACTACATCTCACTTCACAATCTTCACTACATCTCACTTCACAATCTTCACTACATCTCACTTCACAATCTTTACCACATCTTACTTCACAAACTTCACTACATCTCACTTCACAATCTTCACTACATCTCACTTCACAATCTTCACTACATCTCACTTCACAATCTTCACCACATCTTACTTCACAATCTCCACTACATCTCACTTCACAATCTTCACCACATCTTACTTCACAGTCTTCACTACATCTCACTTTACAATCTTCACTTCATGTCACTTCACAATCTTCACTACATCTCACTTCACAATCTTCACTACATCTCACTCCACAATCTTCACTACATGTCACTTCACAATCTTCACTACATCTCACGTCACAATCTTCACTACATCTCACTTCACAATCTTCACTACATCTCACTTCACAATCTTCACTACATCTCACTTCACAATCTTCACTAACACCATCCTTCATCACTACATATAACAACATCCATCATCACTACTTATAGCACCATCCATCATCATCACTACATATAACACTATCCATCATCACTACATATAACATGATCCATCATCACTACATATAACACCATCCACCATCACTACATATAGAACCATCCATCACGATATATAACATCATCCATCAATACTACATATAACACCATCCAACATCACTACATATAACACCACCCATCATCACTACTTATAACATCATCCATCATCACTACATATAACTCCATCCATTATCACTACATATGACACCATCCAGCATCACTACATATAACACCACCCATCATCACTACATATAACATCATGCATCATCACTACATATAACACCATCCATCATCACTACATATAAAACCAACCTATCATCACTACATATAATATCATCCATCATCACTACATATAACACCATCCAACATCACTACATATTGAACCATCCTATCATCACTACATATAATATCATCCATCATCACTACATATAACACCATCCAACATCACTACATATAACACCACCCATCATCACTACATATAACATCATCCATCATCACTACATATAACTCTATCCATCATCACTACATATAACACCATCCAGCATCACTACATATAACACCAACCATCATCACTACATATATCATCATGCATCATCACTATATATATCACCATCCATCATCACTACATATATTACCCTCCTATCATCACTACATATAACACCATCCATCATTACTACATATAACGCTATTCTTCATCACTACATATAACACCATCCTATCATCACTACATATAACACCATCCATCTTCACCACAACACCATCCTCAACACTATAGTGATAAACAGAGCTTCATTTTGTTGTCAATTTCTTTAAATTCCAACCTTATTAAACCGTAATTCTTTCTGTATGGTCAAATTTTGATTTGACCTCAGTGAGAGAGCTGTTAGTGTCATTTCATCACAATGGTGTTCCGACGCACCGTAACGAAGGTCTCAAAGGTTGAGGTGAAGCCTTGCCAGGTGAAGGAGAAGGGCCCCCGATCTAACAAACTGCAGACCACAAAACACACTAAGACCCAAAACAACAAGAAGAAGGAAACTACCACTTTCTGCCATGTACAAAAGGACCAGTACCTGCCATGGGGAGACTACATCTTCACCGGGAAAAAGACAAAGAACAACAAGAAGCGCTGAACCATCCTTTCTGAGATTTAAAAATAATAAAAAAACATATTAATTGATTTTGTTTGTATTATTTATGCTTTTATTATTTTCATCTGTAAACGTGCTGTTTTGGGAATATATTTTGAGTTATATAATATTTAGGTACAACAGTTTATTTCACTGTATCTCCTTGTGTGAGTGTGTGGGTAGTGTGTGGATAGTGTGTGGGTACTATGAGTGTGTGCGCATTATGGAGAACTAGAGTCATGGCTAACTGTGACCCTATATACGGGTTACATCGGCCTTAACGCCCTTGTCTCAGCGCTATCTCATATATCCAAATTTCACATATTTGAAAGTATTAGATAACCAAAATATCTGGAAAATATTTAGTTAAAAATACAAATAATAAAACAAAATCGAAAACAGAAAGAAAAAACAATACCCGTGAAAGTGGAAATAAGGAGGAGGCGGAGCAGACGATACACAGGAAGGCAGTAATCATCATCCTCGCGTGAACCAGCCAGAGAAGAACTCCTTCGCCTCACCGTCCACCCGCGTACGATCAGCTGAGTGAAGTTGCCTCGTGTTGCAGTAAACTTTATCTGTAAAATGACAATTTACTTTTACTTTTATTGTTTATCTTACTGTTTATAACTGTTTATTTTCTCTTACATAATGTACACTAAGTATGGGAGTGTACAGTAAGTTATACCGGATGACAACAAATTCATATTCATCTTGCAAATATTAAAACATTACCCTAACAACAGTATTGTATAACAACACGAGCTAAAGTGATGTGTAAAAAGGTCGGTTGCAAAAAGAAATATTATTCTTTTAAGTCTTTTTCAGTTTGTTCAGTGTTAACAACATTATAGGTCATATTTCATGCAGTATGCATATGCAATTTTTGCTGAAGGTTTAATACCTTTCTGTTTACCGATGATGTAAAACCCTCGTTAAAAACTTTAGAGTCGTTTACAAAATATTTGGTGCGTTTTCCGGAGCATTGTATGTTTTTACAGCATGCGAGGCGGCAGGTATGTGGAGTTTTAAGAGCACTTCACGCTATAGCTCAGTTGGCCACGGATTAGCGAATTACGAACTGAAAATTTTTGGATCGTCATCTGTTTCGTGTAAGCTGTGTCGGACATTTTGTGCTACATTAAAGTCCAGCGATCTGTGGCAGCTGTCGGGCTCCTGCCTGACCACCCTTTGCCTAAGAAGAGCGATTGTCTGAAGGTGTTCGAGTAGTTACTCAATTGTGAAAAAGTGATAGTGAGTCCCATAGACATGGCTGCCAGTTAGGGACAGTGTGGATACGGCACACTACATAGCATGTCTTCGGTAAGTAAAGGAGGCCGTGTAACCAAGACTGCACTCAACCGCCTTCACTTCCCCAATTACAGCTAGGTGGACTGAGAGCGCCTCGGGATTATCATATCTATAATGCCAGACGGTAACACCATCCCCTTGACACCTCGGAGACTATACATTACTGTGTTCGGGGCGTGTTTGTGGGTCTCTACTGCCGCCTCCCTATCGTTGAGTTGCTCCCCACTTACCGTGACCAGTCGAGGTCACTGTGGGAGGCCATGTACGGTACAGTACAGTACAGAGTCACGTCCCCCTCAACAACGTCCGCACCTCGCCTGCTGAATACAGTATTTGCAAATGTGACCATAAACCCCAACAATTGTAGCAAGTTACAAGTCCCGGGATTAGCCCCTGGTATTAACACAGTGACAAGCGTCCCATTCCTGGTAAGTAGCAGGTGGCCGGAGGTAGTGCAATCCTCTCCCAGACTACACGGAGATGAGAGAGAGCTGGCTGACCATCATGGTAAGGACGCGTCACTATTTGGACCCCAGGGAGGCCATTATCGTAAGTTAAGTGAAAGGCATTTGGAATACTGGACGACTAGACGCTATATGAATTTCTTTACCCTAGTTTTCCCACCGATAATAATGAGTACAAGGGAGGTAGTCTCATCGGCGTTCATCAACACCATAGCAGTCTCAGTTACCTATTGCTCGTACAAGGTTTTTGAATGAAATAGTTTTATTAATATCAGGTATATGCGTGATCCAGGTATATGCTGATAACCACAAGGAAAAAGAAAACACGAAGTTCCCAAGCGCTTTCGTGTAATTCACATCTTCAGGGGTGAGTATAGACTAGTCTGTACTCACCCCTGAAGATGTGAATTACACGAAAGCGCTTGGGAACTTCGTGTTTTCTTTTTCCTTGTGGTTATCAGCATATATATATATATATATATATATATATATATATATATATATATATATATATATATATATATATATATATATATATATATATATAACAATAAATTATAACAAAAAGTGTTTGTATGTCATGCCGGACGAGAGTAATGTATCGCCCCTGCGTTTTTTCGACGAATTTTGCTTCACTAACTAAAAAAATCAATTACGAGCAGCTTGTACTACGATGTGCCGGAAAATGCCATTACGAGAGCGAAAATGGTGTTGCTGGCACTTTGTTCCATTTAGTCAAAGAAGATGACATTGAATGAATTTAATACAATGCGTATGTGGTGAACGAGCCAAGTGAAAATATGACATATTGAGCTACTTAATGAGAGAGAGAGAGAGAGAGAGAGAGAGAGAGAGAGAGAGAGAGAGAGAGAGAGAGAGAGATTAATTCAGATTGTGACGTGCACAAGTCAGTAGGATTAATAATAAACTTTTGTTTTCCGGAACTGAGAACTCTAACAAACTCTCTTTTTCTCCCTTTCCTATGACTTGAAATTACGATGGTGTCAGAGTGTGTGTGTGTGTGTGTGTGTGTGTGTATGTGTGTGTGTGTGTGTGTGTGTTGAAGAGGAACATGAATGATAAAGTCTTCTGAACTAAATGTTATCTCCTGGAACCACCGCGTGATGCCTAGATAAGGAGTGTAAGGAGGAACTTATGTTTCTTTCGCTCTGGGTCTGGTGAAGTTATACAAACAACTGTTTATGGCAACTTGGGTCCTTTACAGACTCTCCCTGTATAATATAGTATATGTTTATGAAGGGGAAGATGCAGAGAGACATTTTTGTAGGCATGTTTGTCGGGAAGAGCCCAATGTCATGAATGGAATGCCTGTCGTTTGATATAGTGAAGAATAAATGTACAGTTTATCTGACTGCACAACGTTAGAGACGCTTTCTCATACAAGGAATACCAACAAGACCATTAATGACGACGCTACACTGAAATACAACTTTTAGGGTTGGTAACAAAAATAATTCGAGGAAAGTAACATCTGGTGAACCGGAAAGTTTGATTAAAAATTTTTAAATATGACAGTTTTTCGCTCTAGTTTGTGTAACGTGGATTATAAAATACACAAACTTATTAAGCTGAGGTGCAACGAATATGAAACAAACACACACACACACACACACAGACTTAACATTTTCATGAACGTAGGCAAAAGTATTTACATTTCCAGACTTTTCTTACAAAACAATAATCTTAATCACAACATTTTAATCATTCGTCATTTTTTAAACTTAAGTTCCACCAAATGATAAGCAACACTTCCTAAAAAAAATCGTTGCTACGTATTTTTACATTTTCCGCCATAGGAGTGAGCCGAGTCAAACTAAACACGATAATCATTACACAATACACCAGTAATCATCACAGTTCAGTAAAAGAGACACAACACTAAACTCGTTACGTATTCCCTCGCTAACACTACTGACAACGACTGATTGAAACATATTTGTTGAAGGACGCCAGGCTGCAATGGTCACTGCAAAATCTAAATGCGAAATACATGATCAAGGCAACAATGGTGTTTTGTCTGTCCTGTCTGACCTTTGTTGCCGAGTTTAAAGGAAATACACTCACTGACTCACACAGTTATTTTGAGAGAGAGAGAGAGAGAGAGAAAGTATGTATGTTTGTGTGTGTGCCCATTCAAAACAGGTATGTTTTTAATTAGTGGGAGTGTCTGTCGTAACACTAAACAAAAGATTCCTAGTAGTGTCTTTGTTCTTCAAATTTTATAAATAAGACGACAGCTTTTGGTGGAAACTATGCTGGTAGTATTAGTGTAAGAAGCTGACAGTCTCAAACTTCCTTGTTATCTTAATATACAAACAATGCATCAGTTTAATACAATAAAAAAATAGCTTGAAGAATGGCGCTGGTTATCATTAATTACCCTCAATATACAGCACAGTACATGGAGGTATTGTCCAATATTTCCTAACACCATCATGTTAAGACCTGAAGCAACACATCACCATTTAAAGCTAAAATCACCGAGTGTTTTATTCAAAGAATTGATCAACTGCCCGAATGGCTAATAAGCTATTAAGTGGCATCATAAATTGAGTATATTGTTTTTCTCCTTGAGTACGATAATTTAGTCCTATGAGTATAATAACTGGTCCTCTGAGTGCCGTTACATAACAACTTGAAGAATATCCTGAGTACGATAATTTAGGTGTTTTTTTTAATATTATTTAACCCTATTAGTAAATTACTTAAACCTTTGAGTACGATTACTTAACCTTCTTGAGTATACTATTAAACAATCCCATGAGTACAATGACTTAATCCCTTGAGTACGATATCCTAAGACCTAATCCCTTGAGTTTTAAAGACTTAATCCCTTGAGTAAGATAACTTAACCCATTGAGTACGATAATATCCACCAGAACAGTGAATTATCTTGATGAAACGATAACATAACCTGTCAAATGCAAATGTTCACAGTGCATATGGCAACAGGTTACCAGTTTAAGATTCCCCTGTTGTGTATACAGGATATGACAAGAGTGTGACCTGTATATAATAAGACTCATGTTGCCTTACATTGAGAGTCGATTGGCTTTTGAAGATATTTGTATAGTTTTGTATTTTTTTTAATGTAAGGTCAGGTCAGGTTAAGTCAGGTTACATAGCGAGATATGAATAGTCTATTGGTAGTAAGAGAATATATTTATTTGAATATTGGTTAAGGTGTCACTTTTATGGTGTTGAAACCACATGGAAATTTCTGTACCTGTACTGTATACCTAAATCTGTACCTGTAATGTATATCTATACCTGTACCTGTACTGTATACCTGTACCTGTACTGTAAAGTGTTCCTGGTTGCCGTTGATTCATCTTAAGAATGTTTTATTTTATTTTTTATTTTGTTTTTTGTCGATAAGTGAGAGATTTGATATATGGTACAGATGATTACAATAAATAAAACCAAGAGGAGTGGGTGTGAGAAGGTGTAGTGATGCATCAGGTGTGTTAGAGGTAATAAACAAAAGCCTTACACTTAACCGAGGCTCCGTACCCAGTGCTTCATCACATAATGGAACTCTGAATCATCCAGGTAATTTAAACACAAACTACTAATTAATCCCCCAAACATTCGATGATCCGAAGCTTCGATACCAAATACTGCTTTGTCACACAATGGGACTATGAATCATCTAACCACTTCAACACACACACACACACAAGACGATAATTAACTCCCAAACACTCTCGATGATCCGAAGTTTAAGGCCCCAAGTACTTCATGAGACACTGGGACTTTAATCCTCTCACTTATAATTTATCCCAGGTATTAGAACCATTACAGACCACGATGATTCTGGCGCAGCTGGCGATAGGGGTAGGACTGCATTCCTCTCTGAGCGATTTAATACAAGCTGGAGATAATTTACGAGAATGCTAACTCAGAAAATAACGAGTGGGGAGAGTTAAAAGCTACCGCAATTAAATAAAGTGTATAAACAATATCAACAATTTCCTTGTGGCCCCGTGCGTGGAATGTCTCAGCGCCAGGCCAGGCCAATCAAAACAAATGTACACACTAACACATACTGTACATACATACATACATACATACATACATACATACATACATACACATCCTCCATTGAAGAGCCTCACTAATATCCCCCCACCCCTCAACACCACCCCTCAACAGCCCCCCTACCCCTCACCCCCACCGAACTGCAGGATTTATTGTGGCCAAGTTAGTGCTGGTCTCTGGGTCATGGTGCGCCAAAAGACCTCCATTGTTAGCAAATTTTCTCTGGAAGTTGATGACAAAAGTAAGAATTAAGAAGATGCAAGAGCTCCCCTCCCCTCCCCCCCCCCCTCCAGAGTGTTGTATGCAGTGGGCGGGCGGCGGCGCTAATGTTGATCAAGATCCGACCTCCTCTTAATTTAAGTCTTGGTGATTAATATTTATTTTTTTCACCGATGGTCTGTTCAAAAACTTAAAATATATGGATCATGTGAAGATTAGACACCCTAGATTATTTTTACCTGAAGGTTAACCATTGTAACGGTACAATAGAGGCTAGATTAGGTTAGGTTAAGCTAGATTAGGTTAGGTTAGGTTAGGCTAGATTAGGTTAGGTTAGGTTAGGCTAGGCTAGGTTAGGTTAGGTTAGTCTAGGCTAGATTAAGTTAGGTTAGGTTAGGTTAGGTTAGGTTAGGTTAGGCTAGATTAGTTTAGGTTTGGGTGGTTAAACTTAACGTGAAATAAGTTGCAGTGTACCTGTAGAAGAGAGAGAGTTTCCCCTTGAACAAACACCTCTATGGTCGTTACAGAGTCGTCACCGTCTGGCAGCATAGACCAAGATTCTTCTCGTACATCATACAGCTGGCAGCGAGGAGCGATACAAAGGTCAAAAGTATCGTACTGGAGCTGGCCATTTACAATACACCCTGAATATTTACATAGGAACACAAAACAAACTCGTACGTCTGGCAGATAACTCAGAAGCACTATCATATTTTGGGGGCAGCGCCGAAGTTACTGACCAAACAAACAACTATCGTGCATCCGACAGAACGGGTCAAATTCGATTGGGGGTCTGGCGGTACAGGCAGAACTTTTGTCATACATAATGATTACATGGACTAAAACATAATTATACATCTGGCAGCTTGGATCACAATATTATCATACATCTGGCAGCATTATGAAAATACTATCACAATGTATACTTCTGGCAGCGTCGATCAGAAATTACATCATACATCCGGTAGCGGGGGGGGCTGGGGGAGGGTCAATATTGTGCCCAGGCAGTTGGCAACAGTGAAGAAGAAGCTGCTATCATACATCTGACTCCACAGACCACAGACCCCCTCCCCCACCAAAAAACAAACAAAAACACAATCTTATATCTAGCAGCCTTAACTAAAAAAAAATATACGATCATACATCCGGCAGCACAACCCATTTCGTTACTATTCAACTTTCAACTAAGCAGAAGCAACTTTCAATCTCCTTGTTCATTATCATCAACACTTTTTAAAACCCTGCGGTATAAATAAGTAAGGTCTTTTGTGTGGCCAACCTGACCCCTTCTCTTCTTCATTACATTCTCACTAAATTACTTATTTTATCTTTTCCCTGGAGAGAGAAATTAGTAGCGGTCAACTTTATCTGTTCAGTCCGCCTCACTGTTGAAAGAGGATCCGGCCCGGGGGGGGGGGGTAGTGTGCCTTAGAGAATAAAGGATCGTGTTATTGTTTTACTGTAGATAATAATACACAGTAAAAATATTTATGAGGTTTAATAAAATCGGTTAAAAAAGAATACGATTGGCTTCTCTCTCTCTCTCTCTCTCTCTCTCTCGCTGTGTATCTATTATCACCGGAATAAATATCAAGTAATACCTAATTTAAATGCTTAGATCGTAATATAAATCAATGACATTAAACTCGAGGCGCCATTTGCACATTTCTATGAGAGAAGAAGAAGAATCTTATGGTCATGGTATTATTAATCTTGAGACGTGTATATAAAAAAATCAAGCCATCAAGTAACAAGCACAAACTTATTATACTAACTGGGATAAAATCAATTTTTCTCTCCATGTTCTTTCTGTACAAGATAGTGGACGGGAAAAAAATAATGAATAGTTGGATATGTTTTGTATACCTTGTTATATAATAATTTCTCAGGTATATTGGGTCCTTTTGTGTATTGTTTAGAGTTTTCTGTGTGAAATTTAGATTATCTTCTTCTCTTAATTAAGTGATAAAGAAAATACTATAGGGAGGTAATGTTTGAGGAGCACTGTTAGATGTTTGGTAGATTAACTATTTTTTATTTTTTTGTGTTGAGAATTCTTATTGAGGTGTCGACAAAATGGGAAGAGAATGGAATATCTCTGATGTGTGTGTGTGTGTGTGTGTGTGTGTGTGTGTGTAAATACACACAATAATTAACGGTTTATTGAAAGTTCTGGCAGTCTGAAGGCTGAAAAATATATTACTACAAATGACTTATTTATTACATACATTGGTATTTAACAAAAAGCCCCACATTAGAGAAAGGTATGAACATACAGTGAAATATACACAGATTAATGTAAGTGGAACAGCAAAACGTGAGTGCAGTAACTCCCATGTTAGGAGGACCTCACGTGGTGTAGTACCCCCCAGATGGTAAGCAGGAGGGCCTCACGTAGTAATTCTCCTCACAGATGGTGTTATGAGGGCCTCACGTGTGTAGTAATTCTCTGCGTGTGTGTGGTGTAATCCAGGACAAGGTTCTTGAAACTCCAGGGCACGAGCAGTAGATATATTCAATGAGTGTACAAGACTGGGCGTGATAGCCAACCGATACAGGAGCGATTACTTGGGACCCCGGACCGTAGGTAGGCCGGAGCCGATCTGAGGGAAATTAGCTAGCTAGGCAAGGAGAGTTGCTAGACATTCCTAGGACAATAAATGGGGTCTTCTAATTACTCGACTAGCGCGGTACAGACATAGTACATCGGGACATAGTAAATGAACATAGGCATTAGACATAAGCATAGACATCAGACATGCTATAATAATATGTAGTAATACGGACATGTGAATAAATGGTACAATGAATGGTAACAAGAGTCCTGGCGTCAGGCGTGTTCACATATCTTGGTATGTACATATCTATACACCTCCCTCCCCCTTTACGCTCGTAGTGCAATCTCGAGCGGTTACGGACTCTTTTTCCATGAGTCTGGGGGAGCGGCGAGGGACAATGGGAGGATCAACTGACGACCTTCGTTCCTGGTCTGGGCAAGGGACACAGGGGACGGGGAGGAAGGTTCGTCACTAGAGGATGGCACTGGGCGGAGGTGGCGTCTGTTTCGCCACCACACACGACCACTGGGGAGGCGGACTTGGTACGAACGAGACTCGCCACGGCCCATGACGACCCCGACCTTGTCCCAGCGGTGTGACGTCGGGTCCTGGATTCGTACTTGCTGGCCGACCGTCAACCTGGGAAGGGGGCGGGCGTGGGCGTCATAGTGGCTTGTCACTTGGGCCATCCGGGCAGCCTCACGGCGGTCACACTCGTCCGCCTTGATCTGCCATTCATCTAAGAAGGACTGGGGGTGGGCAGGCACACAAGTACGAAGGGGGCGGCCATACAACACCCGGGCAGGAGAGCGTCCGGCAGGGGTAGGGGTGTTACGGAGTTCCAGTAGGCCCCTGTCGAACTCCTCGCAGTCCAGGTTCCCCGTCGGTGCTGTCTTGAGGATGAGGTATTTTACGGACTTTACCGCTGCCTCGGCGTGGCCATTTGCCTGCGGGTAATGAGGGGAGGTGACGATGTGGTGGACGCCCCAGCGTTCGGCGAAGCTCTTGAACTCGTGGCTATTGAACGGGGGCCCACCGTCGGTTCGGAGGCGGAGAGGCACTCCGACTTCCCGGAAGAAGCAACAAAACATCCGGATGACCCTGGAAGAGGTAGTGTCCCGACCACAGGGAACTACCACGGGCCATCCAGAGAGCCTGTCGGCGACCACCAGGAAAGGCTTTCCGGCCACATTAAAGAAGTCGGCGGACACGGACTCAAAGGGCCGCTTTGGGAGGTCATTGCACAGGTACGGCTCTTGTTGCTGGCTGGGCTGGAGTTGCTGGCAAGGCTCACAGGCCTCAACCGTGCTCTTAATATCGGCGTCAATACCAGGCCAGAAGACGGCCTGACGGGCTCTGCGCCTGGTGGCTTCAACGCCGCGGTGGCTGTCATGGAGGCGGGATAAGGTGCGCCGGCGGAGGGCAGCGGGAACGACGATCCTGGGGCCGTACAATACCAGCTCTCCGTCCGCATAGAGGCTATCCCTTAGCTTCCAGAAGGGGAGGGCGGAGGCGTGAATGTCGTAGCGGTTGGTGGGGAATCCAGCGGAGACGTAGTCGAGGAGTTGGACGTATGCCGGGTCTTGAGCGGCGGCGATGCGAAGCTCCTGGAGATTCCTATCGTCTTCGATGGAGGGCGTCGTCGTCGTCTTGTCAGCAAGAGAAGTGGCTGTGTGTGTCACTAAAGACCGAACGTGAGCCGCGGCCGTGCTACAGTCGACTTCATCTTCAGGTGTGGGGCGACTAACAGGGGCTCGGGAGAGGGCGTCTGGTATGCACAGAAGCTTCCCGGCGCGCCACACAGCTGTAAAGACGTAAGGGGCGGTCTTCTCTTTGAGACGTTGGAGGCGAGGTTTTTCGATGGCGTCCAACGTGTAGTGATTAAGAATGGGCATGAGCGGGCGATGGTCCGTCATGAGGGTGAAATGCCCAAGGCCGAACAGGTAAAGGCGGCACTTGGCCATAGCCCAGGCGACTGCCAGCATCTCTAGTTCAATGGTGGCGTATCTGGTCTCCGTGTCCTTCAAAAACCTGGAGCCACACTGAACTAAGCACAGTCTACCCTGGCCGTGGTCTTGAAGGAGGGCATATCCGAGGCCGTATAGACGGGAGGCGTCGGTCTGGAGGACCACTGGTAAGGACGGGTCGAAGGGTGCCAGGACTGGTGGTGACAGCAACGCCTTCTTAACATTCCTGAACGCTAGGTCGTGGTCAGGAGTCCAGAGGAAGGAGCGCTTGGGGCTCATGAGTGGGCGTAGAGGTTGGGCTGATGTGGCGATTTTAGGGGAGAAGTCGGCCAGCTGATTTACCAGGCCCATAAATGAGCGAAGGTCGGTCAGGTTCGCTGGAGTAGGGAAGTCCCCGATGGCCTTGACCTTCTCCTCATCAGCTGAGATCCCCTCTGGCGAGATGTTGTAGCCGCAGTAGTTTACTTGGGGGGCGGCGACCACAAATTTATCTTTGTTCAGGGTGATGCCATGGGCACGACATCTTGTGAGCATCAGATGAACTCGGTTCAAGTGGGCCGGGAGATCATCGTCGAAGAGCAGGATGTCATCTACGACCTTCACGCAGTTGGTGACACCCTGCAGAGCCATATCCCCACGGAGGCAGTACGCATCCCCTGTTGCTGCGAAGCCCATGGGTCCGCGGCAGTGTTGGAAGCGGCCGTAGGGCGTGATGGATGTAGTGAGGTGGCGATCTTCTTCCGCCAGGTCGACTTGCCAGTACCCATGTAGTGCATCCGCCGTGGTAAAGAACTTTGCAGACGGGGTGACGCTGCGGACTGCTTGGATGGGCGTAGGCGATGGATGGGCGGGACGGGAGACCTGCGAGTTGAGATGGGTGAGGTCCACTGTGATGCGAACACCTACAGGCTTGGGTGCCAAGACCATAGGGTGGCACCACTCGGAGGGCTCCTCACCGGCGTGTCTGATGATCCCCTGCTGCACCAGAGAATCGAGCTCCGCCTTCACCTTGTCCCGTATGGCAAAGGGATAGGCCTGGGTGTGTGGATGGCGAAAGGCGTCGCGCCAGGCTTGAGGTGGATTCTCATCGGGGGGCCTGTCATCTTCTTGAGCGGCGTCTTCTGGAGGTCGGGCTTGGAGACAAGGACGTCGCTGAACTGACGAAAAAAGAACTCCCGGGCGGCAGCAGGTGTGGTCATGGCTGAAACAGGTATCTCTGCACACCTGTTGAGGTGTGTCACAGCGAGGATGGGCTTTGGGAACTCGGAGGAGACGATGGCCAAGTCCTGACAATGGCCACATGACAAGAGAGGGGTTTGGATGCCCTCATGGACGTGGACTGTGGCAAGGCAAGACTTGGGACCGAGCTGTAGTGTTGCCTTGAAGCAACCTAAAGGTGGAGACATCGGGGACCCGTCCGCTGTGAGCACGTCGTTCATGGCTGTGGGTGACAGGCTACTCCTGGGATGTTGAGGGCGTCCAGGTGTGTTGGTCCAATCACCGTGATGTCCGCGCCCGTGTCAGGTATCATCAGGAGGTTGGAAGAGTTGGTACCGTAGGACAGACGAACATTGACGGGCTTGGGGGACCTGTCACTCGAGGCATCATCCACGCGTCGGCATCCTTTGTTGTTCTTGGGAGACGGTGGTGTGGACGTTCTGTCGGGCTGTAAAGAGACGTTTTGACCTGGAGATGGAGGCTTCTTGGTGGACCTGCAACACTTGGCGAAGTGTCCTTGCTTGTTGCAAGCGTTGCATGAGGCCTTGTTGGCAGGACATCGAGTTGTGCGGGGCCAATGGCCTTGAAACCCACAGTTTCGACATGTACTATCAGCTGCAGGGCACTTTCCTGGACCATGCTGGTGCTGACAGTTTCTGCAGGATTCGGGAGAAGAAACTGGTGACTGTGACGGGGGCTGTGGAGAGGACGTCGTCTGCATCTGGCGTTGATTCCTCTTGTAGGTGGAGACGGCGTGGACTTGAGATGGCGATGAGTGTATAGCTGAGGCAGCCTCTCTTGTGGCCTCATACGACCTGCAACAGGTGACGAAGTCGGTGAGGGAAGAGGTGGCGTCGAGGGTGAGGAGTTTCTGAAGCAGGTCCTCGTCATGTACACCCATCAGCAAGATCATCTTGAGCTGGATCTCAGCACAGGTTACAGGATCGCCTGTGCATAGGTCCACCTCGGCTGCTAGGTCCTTAAGTCGTGCGTAGAAGTCTGAGAATGATTCCCCAGAAGCTTGTTTGCAGGATAGCAGTTCCCTACGACGCAAAGCTTCATTGCGGAGGCCACGGAAATGACTCTGCAAGGTGTTTAAAACCTCTGTCACTGACCTGGGGGAGTCAGGGGGGGATGGCTAGCGTATGCTCTAGGAGGCGTTGAACATCGAGGGAAATGCACGATCTTAATTGGATGAGTTGTTTATGAGGGGGCATTCGGTTGAGGTCAGACATAACAGCAAAGTCTTCGAAACGACGTCGCCATTGACGGTATACTTGATATGTTGCATCAGATTGAAGAGGTGGGGGCTGGGAACTGAAGACTTGCTGTGCAGGGGTGTACTCGAGACGGCAGGCGGTGGAGGAGGCACGGAGAGGTCGACGAGAGTTGAGACTGGAACAGGTGGTTGAGAAGACACTGAGGCATACCTAGGGGAGATAGGTGACGTGTGAGGAGGCGTTGTCTGAAGGATAGATGAAGAGGCTGAAGCTGGCGAATTGGTTGTGGCAGCTGGTGAAGTCGTCCTCATTGCCAGCAATTCCAATAGGTCCAGGAATTTGCGGTTATCAGCTTGGTGTTGTTGTTGAAGTTGAAGGCGGTAAGCTGATTCCTCTGACTGTCTTGACAATTCCTCTTGACGTCGTTTTTCCTCCTCTAATTGACGTCTTTGGGCTTCCTTCTCTTGAGAAACTTGTAGGAAGTGGATTAACTGACGTATATCCTGGCTCCCATCCTTTGAATTTGGCGCGCCCGGCGTGTGAGGCGTGAGGGGGGGGTGGGAGGGTCTGTGAGGCGTCGTCTTCCTCATAATCCTCATATAAATTTCCCAGCAAATCGTCGTGGTCAGACATCTCGTGTTTGGTATTGTTGCGATGGGGAAGACAAGGAGAATAAGGTGAAGTGCTATGTTTTCGTCAATGGACTTGCTTAAGTGCAGGAACTAGCGGGCAAGTAAAAGAGTACTGACTGTAATATTTGTGAAGTGAGAGGAGGCGGCTGGCGGCGGTGTATTCCTCCGCGCGCCCGGGCGAGATGCTGGTGATGACTCAGTGGAGGGGAGGGAGTCAATCAGTGGCTTGCGGGCCTGCGTGGATGGAGGATGTATGCCGGAAGTGCTGTCTTGGAAACTGGGCTGGAGGCGTGTCTGCTACCTGTTGGGCCGCAGAAACATAGCAAAGAGACATGAAAGGCACTGCACTTCACTTAGGGCACTTCACAAGGTCACAAAGCACTTTAAATCCAGGGGCACTGTGGAGTATATCTTCTGGGCGGGAAACACGAGGCCGGGAAACAGACGGGGCCGGCTCTTGAGGCTTGTAAACTGTCGTGTTGGAGCTACTCAAACTGCGCCATGTGGTGTGGTGTAATCCAGGACAAGGTTCTTGAAACTCCAGGGCACGAGCAGTAGACATATTCAATAAGTGTACAAGACTGGGCGTGATAGCCAACCGATACAGGAGCGATTACTAGGGACCCCGGACCGTAGGTAGGCCGGAGCCGATCTGAGGGAAACTAGCTAGCTAGACAAGGAGAGTTGCTAGACATTACTAGGACAATAAATGAGGTCTTCTAATTACTCGACTAGCGCGGTACAGACATAGTACATCGGGACATAGTAAATGAACATAGGCATTAGACATAAGCATAGATATCAGACATGCTATAATAATATGTAGTAATACGGACATGTGAATAAATGGTACAATGAATGGTAACAGAGTCCTGACATACAAGTGTCTACATATTCCTGGTAATATATATCTATACACTCAGATGGTGTTACAGGAGGGGCTCATGCAGTGATTCTCACAGATGGTGTTATGAGGCCTCACGTGGTGTAGTAGTTCCCTCACAGATGGTGTTATGAGGGGCCTCACGTGGTGTAGTAACTCCTTCACATATGGTGTCATGAGGGGCCTCACGTGGTGTAGTAATTCCCTCACAGATGGTGTTATATGAGGGCCTCATGTAGGCAACCTTCACATGGAGGCAGTAGCAATCTCACAGATGGTGTTATATGAGTGAGGTGTGGTTCCAGGCCTTCCTATCGTAGACGAATTAACACATCGCTGGTAGTTGGGTCTCACGGGCCGTTATCACTGGGTACCTGGGACCTCACTGTGTGAAAGGTCAACTTGGGTACCACTGTTACTGTTGAGTTGTTCTCACTGACTTAAGTACTGTTCACCACTGTTCACCTCTGTTTAACACTGGTTCCATTTCTTTCCTAAACAGAAATAGCAACTTCACGAACTTGTTGATATTCCGGGAGGAGGAATCAGGGGAGGAGTTGGTATGGGCCAACATAACAGCAGTGTGTGTGTGTGTGTGTGTGTGTGATGAACAACAGGGCATTTACCTTTCTCTTGTGAACTTTAAATCAGCACTGAACTAATAGAAAGTCTTTGCAGTAACGAGCCACTGAGCATTGCCGTAGGAAAAAAAATCATTCTAAAACCAGACACTTCAGTAATGATTAGCTTTATTCACCTTCCTTCGCCTGAAAGAAACAGTGGTAGCGTTCACATAACCCCTCTCAAAAAAGTATCTATATGGAAGGGCTCGATAAATTTCAAAATGAACACTGTGACTCCTATTGTCTCGGTAGGGTTGTCAAAATCCTTCTTTAACACAATTGTAAAGGTACTATTTTATTGTGTGTACTGTTGCTGTTGTTAACTTCATGGGCTATTCGATGTCGTGCCAATAACTACTTAGAGGAGGGTTTCGTCGTAGGTGTGTTAATAAGCTGTTGCAGAGATCGTGTGTAATATTACCGCTTGATATACAACAGTCTGGTGTTGATGTGACAGACCCTCATACACGGTGATCAAGTATACACACGGTGATCAAGTATACACACAGTCACCAAGTATAGACACTGTTATCAGGTATATACACGGTCACCAAGTATACACAAGGTCACCAAGATGATAACACGTTCAAGATAAGGTTGTTTGTTATCATAAGAGACTTTTGATGTTATTATTCAGTTTACAAGAATGTACACACACACACACACACACGTGTGCACACACACACACACACACACACACACACACACACACACTGGTCAAAAATAGTGAGATAGATATTAATTCCCTAGTCATGGCAGCACCAGGAGAACATTTTTCCCTGGCCTGGGATGTCCACCAGCCATACCTAACAAGCTCTCGTCCTCAATAAATTTCCCCTCAAGACTGTCTATTAGTAAAGAAACTTTTTCCCCTTGGCAGTGACAGCGAGGCACCCTCCTGTCGTCCCGTCTAGCGACCTGTCTCACTCTTACACCTACCTGTCATGTTTCGTCGAGGAGGGAGTCTTATGCGTGTCCTCCCCTCTCTTCTTTCCCCCCGCCTTCTCCCCTCTGGCAGTGAGAAAGGGGAAAGGAGGTAAAAAAACAGGTATTTCGTAAAAGACATGCAAATGGAGCTAATGCCGGAAAGGTGTGTTTGACATGAGCTTTGTTGACTGAGGGAGAGAGAGACACAAGTGAGCTGAGGGGGGAGGCGTCCTGGGGAGAGTGGAGGGGGAGGGGGGGGTGTTGTGTCACGAGTTGGGGGAACGTGTAGGTGTAGTGGGTGGGTTGGGGAGGGTTTAGGTGTAGTGGGTGGGCTGGGGAGGGTGTAGGTGTAGTGGGTGGGGAAGGCGTAGTGGCAGTAGGAGGAGGTGGCGGTGATAGGCGGTTGGCTTGACACAATTATTAATTTCAAGGTTGTCCCAGGTCGAGAGAGAGAGAGAGAGAGAGAGAGAGAGAGAGAGAGAGAGAGAGAGGAGAGAGAGGAAAGAGAGAAGGAGGAGAGAGAGAGAGAGAGAGAGAGAGAGAGAGAGTAAAATGTTTTTGTGTATGTTGTTGGCCGTACTTAACGTCTTCACTTAATCTCTTACTTATATTACTTTACACTTTCTTTTTGTTTGTCATTAGTGTTGTTTTTTACTCAGAATTTATGAAAAGTCTGGTGGTTTTTCTTTTTTGTTTTCTGTAAGTTTTTTTTACTCTTATCGTCATTATCATCATCATCATCATCGTTATCATCATCATCATCATTCTATTAATTCACTGTTAGACGAACCATTAATAACAGGTAGTTTTACTTTTTATTTATTTTTTACTCTGTGTCTACCTTCTGGTTGCGGGAACTTGTTTGTTTGTCCTGTTTGTCACGAAAACTTGAGGATGACGACTAAGAACAGTTGCCCACACAGGCTACCGAGGTCACCACCTATGGGCAAACTGTACATTACCTCTTGCTCTACACTAGATACCTTATTGGTCTGCCACATTATTAACGGGAAGTGTGAGTACTTTTACATACACAATTATGAACGGTACGTTAACATTTGTCAGTGTTTAATAACAAATGAACATTGCAGTGGTTACCGATATTCAGAGTTTTACCAACATCAGAAATAAACATATACTGTATAAGCGTACTGTACTATTTATCACATTCATATTACAAATAGAGATTTGATTTTCGCTGATAATCCTGCCGTGAAACACACTGTATACATATACTTAAATAAGTCTACCCTAAAGCGAAGACTAGCTCACCAGGATGAGTGTGTAACGCAGGAAGGAAGTGAACAGTTTACTCACAAGTAACACAAATCAAACCAAGGAAATAACACAAGACCACGATGTTTCCTGCCTCACTTATACGATATATTATTATTATGCAGATTTACACCATTTTATGAGGCCATCACAGTATAACATTGTGGTAGCAAACAAGGTATTTTACAACACATATATAACACCATGACATATAAGTTATTTTTCAACAAATATAAGACCGTGATGATAAACAAGTTATTTTACAACACAAACATAACTCGCCAGTCATACTCCATTTGTGAACTTTACATTGCAAGATCCAGCTTTTAAGATCACGAGTAAAGCGTTATATACTCCCGGAAACTAATATTCCATTATATTTGACAATTTAGCAATAACAGCCAAGAAAACAGGGAAAGACGAGAACCCAAGCTAACCCAACCAAACAAGTTAACCCAGTTTGTTTTTCACTTCTAGTGCTGGTCGTCGCCCACACTTAACTACCGACACAACAACACAGCATTGTCTTGCGGTTTTGTGGACGGTAATAATACGCGTGGGCACAAGTTTTCTAAGAATACGGACACAGAACTGAAAAAAACTAGATATGCTGTTCTCTTATGTCTATAACTGGCAACATAACACGGTGTTACGACCGTGTCGTATTTTTCTATTTTTTTTTTATGTAACATGCTTCCATGTTCCATATTATTCCTGTAATGATGTGTTGTATTTACTATTATATAATCTAGTCACCTTAACCCTGTGCTGTTCAGGTTTTAACTGTTATTATTTGTTCAAACCCATTTTGTATTGTAACCAGCATTCTTTGTTCTCTAACGACCATCTGCATCGTTAAACGACCCACCGGCGGGTCGCGTGGCGGGAACCGAACTTATATATAGGACCCACCAACTGACGGTGTTTAGTTCAGTCCTCTTGTCATACAGTTCACATCCTTTGAGTGACATTCGTCACCTGTTACTTATATTAATTTATTTGTGTTGTTCCTGTCGCCACCAATGTGG
>NW_024716915.1:0-46934 GCF_018991925.1 Homarus americanus | reverse complement strand
CTCCCCACGCCCCACCCCACGCCCCACTCCCCACCCCTCACTCCCACCCCACTCCCCACCCACACCCCATCCCACTCCCAACCCCACTCCCACCCCCACCCCACCCCCACTCCCACCCCCCACTCCCCACCCCTACTCCCCACGCCCACTCCCACCCCCACTCCCACCCCCACTCCCCACCCCCACTCCCACGCCCACTCCCACCCTTCACTCCTACCCTTCGCTTCTACCCCACTGTCACCCCACACTACGCTGGTAATTGAAGACATCATACATTTGTTCACTTAGACACCACTTATTATTCAGGACCTAATGGCTATAATATCAGAGTCATTATTCTTAACTCAACTTTATATATATATCAATTGTCAAAAACCTTCACCACAAGAAAGAAAAGAATAGTCGGGTATGGCAGAAAATGTAATAAACGAACATGGAGTAAGACATCAAGCTCCATATTGTAAACAAGATCATCGTCATTGTTTATTTATTGCGAGGAAAAATATTGTTCGCATTATAATTATAAAAACCTTCTGTAATTCATTCTCTTCATTACACTAAAAGGTAATGAAGTATATAAAGAAAATAGTTTATAAATTACTAAAATAAAAATACGTATAAAAAAGTAAAATAACATCTATTGATGGAATAGAAAAGAATTATATCGTAAGTGGGTAAAAGATTTCTTGGGTAGGTTTTAGAATATAATAACTGTTTTCTGCATTACACCGATGGTTCCAAGTCAGAAATTATCCTTAAGTTTTGTGAATCAGTATTTACAGTTTTTCTTAAAGGGTGACTTAAGTTACGGTCACACGATCCCTTTGATGAGCAATTAATTTGGAGCAAGAAATTACGAGTAATTTCTTCCAAATGTGGTCACACGAGTGGCTCTTGGTTCAGTTACTACAGCAAGAAAAAAAAGTTAACGCCACTGTGCGAGTAGAAGGGAGACGGAACATCACAACAACAATGCAGACGACGCAGCAGCTATCCTTGGTATTATTGTTATTATTAAAAAGAAATGAGAGAAAGCGAAGAAAAACTATTGGGGACTCGTAAGTGGCTGGCGAGGAGGAGGAACGAGTGTTTAATATAGACTGGTTCAACTATCGTAGTTACAGTAGGGAGGGTTGTTAGTGTGTGGAGAATGACCGGTTGTATGGGCTTGTGTTTTGTAAACAAACACGCCAAAACACCACCCAAATAATAAACTCAGTGTGTCGTAAAAAACTGTTTGTGCATTTTATACATAATGTTATTGATCTATGTTATATATAGCCAAGGTAAATACTCGATAAATAAGCTTCGTGTCATTAAATATGGTATTAACCGGGTTTTGAACCGATAATCTTGCTCGAAATAGTCAAGAAATTAACTATCACGATTGTCAATAAAAATGTTTCAAAAACTTGCTCGAATTTCTCGAAAATTGCTCGAAATAACTTTCCGGCAAGAAATTGCTAAAAAAAAATGCGCCCATGTGACCAGTGCTTTAAGAATTGTATGATATCCTCATGGCAATGGAAACATACACACACACACACACTCACCCCATACACAGTCACACACTCACCATGTACAATCACACACACCCATACACACACCGTACATGCACAAACCATACACACACATACACACACACACACACACACACACACACACCATACATACACACACCATACACATACACACACCATACACACATACACACACACACACACACACACCATGCACACACCATACAAACAAACAAACACACACCATATACACACACACACACACACACAATGCACACACACACACCATGCACACTCACACACACACACACCATGCACACTCACACCATGCACACACACACACTAATTGTTTTAATTTAGTTCTTGGAACTCTTAAGTGGCAGCGCTTGATGTAAACACTTCTTGGCATTTTCTGTTTATCTAGTAGCAGGTATACACACAGATGTAATATGAGAAAATAAATTATGAATTCTGTCCAGGGAAGTGTTGTGAATATGACCTTGAGATAACACTTGTGTTAAGTGTGAATTTCCCTGTCTAGTGATATGTCCAACTACTACTCTGGGCCGCGAGACAGTGGTAGTGATTACAGATTGCCCACGAGGGGGCTAGTTTATTGGGCACCCCCTTACATCCTGTGCAAGGTGAAGCGCAGAAGCGTTTACAGTGCCCAACTGGGAAGCATGCGGAGTTCATGCTTGCCTTTATGACTCATGCATTAAGGGCGTAAAAGGCCTGAAGGGTCATGGGTTTTGTCAGCAAGTTACATAAAGTGACAATGATGAGTGTGTGGGGGGAAAATTCCCGGTACAATTTATCTGTTTATGGCAAAGTGTGGCAGGTCCCTATTAATGTGAGCGGTGTTTACTGAATCAGCTGACCCTGGCTCGACCTTTTGAGAGACGCAAGCCAAGTGATCTAAGAGTCGTGAATAACATGGTGAATTACTTGGTGTTATTCATTTGGGTGAATATTTGTATAAATCAAAGGTGCTGTCACACACACACACACACACACACACACACCACACGTGGCACACCACCAACACACAGTTTCTGAGAAGGAGTTTGAGATTGTATTTAACGAAGTCTTAACTGGGAAAATGTTGTATGGCTTTTGTTATGGGGTAAGTTCTGGCGTGAACATTAAGACTATTTTCATAATTTTTTGTAACTAATATTTTTATCTGCCTGGTACAATTATTTATTAATTTGTATTGTAAGTTATGTCTTGATAGTCGATGTAATGTAACAATTTATTTTTTGTGTTAATGTTCATATAGATTGGTTCAGTGTTGCGGCTCTGACTCGTCAACGATGTTAATAAGCTCTTGAGTACATACTGCTGGTGAAACTATGTTATATTAACAACACGACAGACAAGTACTATAATACCTTAACATTTAACAATAATTCAGCCTTAATTTAATTTTTTCACCAACTTAAGACACATAACCCAGAAGGAAGTAAGACGGGCAACATAACGCGGGATATCGTGGCTTCACTAAGTGCAAATTATGGAACTTGAGGTAACACATTATGGGAAAATGCGAGCCCTGCTAAGTGGTTCTCCTCAACATGGACGCAAACATCAGATGGACAAAGAAACAGAAGAACCCCGGATATACATTCATTTATTCTACAAAAAAGTTACGTAAACGAGCGTTAAATACGTTTAAGTAATCACAGTTTACGAAGCTGAAGTCGAGATATTAGAAGATGAAGAAGACTTTAGTATATCAGTATACCCCACGACCGGCGCCAGGATGTTAAGTGTGCCATCAGGGTATATTAGCGCTGAGAGACGGGTGCTATCGTGGGATATTAGCATACCTTCACCCTGAATGGTATATCAAAAAGTACAGGATTTACTTCACAGATATTTAGTTATATCTATCGGTATATTATATAAATTATATCAATATATCTGTGTATACCAAATATGGCATCAGAGTATATCACCGTTTGCCATCATATTCTCTAAATAACCTCAAAGTATACCCCCGAATGTTTAATATCATACACTATAAATGACACTGTAGTATGTTAGTATATAATCAGGGTATAACATAAATAATATCAGCATTGTTTAGAATATCATATATATTAAGCGTGAGGAATGGATGTATATGATTCAATATATCACAGTTACATAAAGCGGTATGTCAGCTCATCAGCATGTCAGGTATCTAAGTATATCAAGGTAATCACTGAGAAGTGTCAGAACATATCAGCATATTCCTTGACTGGTAACAAAGCATATCAACATACTCAAAGTATAATCAATGTCTCCGGAATAAACAAGCCAGTGACAGCAGCATATATTTCTGAAAATCAGCTGTGAAATATGTTCAGAACAGCCCAAAGTATACTATAATACTAAGCAACATTTGAAATATACCAGTATACTTCTTAACAGTCAGGGAAAAAATCATTATACAGATTAGTGTCCTCGAAGCAGATCAACTTGTCTCCTGCTTTCTGGGGACCCATTAGTGGCATATCAGTATATCCAAAGAGACACATCTGAGTATATTACCATATATCCCAAGTGCCATGAAGGGATATCAACATACCTGAGTATATTAACTAGCTCTCATAGTCTTCCACTCTCTCTTAGATCCATCAGAATATGTCAGCATATCACCCTATCTTCTGAAGGTCCAGTTTACCTTGTTCCGAAAGTATGTCGAAGCATACTAACAGATCCCCTGAATGCCTTGAGAACATATCAGCATACTTCTAGGTTAATTCATATCATATCAGTATATCCCCTGAATCTAAGGTATAGCTAACCTCATTTCAAATTATTATTAGAGTATGTTAACATATTCCCTTAGAAGCATACCAGCATATCTCTTATGTCATTACAGTCAACCAGTATACGCTCAGAGATAGATGCAAGCATATCAGGGTATATTAGCATACCCTGTAAGAGAGATATGAGCCTAGCTACATAACCAAGTATATCAGCATACCACATATGTTCTTATAGTACATCAGCACACCCTCTGAGAGACAGAACCATACCAACATATCAGAACATATTAGTATATCCTTTAGAGTGATATGAACATAATGGCATATCAGATGACAAGAGTATATCAGCATAGTCTTTGAGGAGCATATCAGGCCAACCTAGCATAAGCTCCTTAAGATAGATGGGAGCATATCTTAAATAGACTGGAACATACCAGAGCATATTAGCATATTAGCATATTAGCAAGGTGAGGAGGAGGAGGAGGAGGCAGGTGTCCACCGACCAGGTATGCCGATAGTCTGGTGATAATGTGGGTAAAACTGGTGTGTGTGTGTGTGTGTGTGTGTGTTCGTTCTCATGTTTTTTTCTTGTAAGGTATGTGTGACCTAGCCGGCCATTTTGTTTACATTTTTCGGTCGCTCTAAAATACCATTAAAACAATATTGAGTATAAACGTTTGGCTCAACTGATGATCTCAAACATGTCCCAACTTTTTTTTGCCTCAACTCCACATTCTGTAACTCATTTAGGTAGATGTCCCTCACTACACATACACTGGACTATGTGTAATGTTGCAGCTAATGTGTTATCAAGATATTGCACATTATAAGTTCATGTGTGGTCATTATTATATCAAACGGAGGAATTTTAAAGAGCTATTACACCACCTGTATCATTAGTTGTCGCCAGGTGAAGGAATGTTTAGGTAGATTATATTTTATTTACTGTAATTAAAGTTTCAATACCTAAGACGCTCCACTATAAGAGTCTTTCAACCTCAGGTAAGGTCTAAAGACTTTCTACTCTAGGTCTTACACCCTGGAGTAGCTGTATCGTCCACATAGGTAATTACTCCACAAGGAACTACAAGTTACACCTTGATGTAATACTTCATTTATTGCCAAACTTTATAGGAAAATATTTTTTCACAAAGAATTTCAAGTTACAATTTCACATAACAAGTCACATTACAAACGTTCCTTCGGCTTACAGTTAAACTTTGCAATGTCAAGATATTTTTTCACTGCAGAGGAAAGTATGCGTCATCATCACCACACACACACACACACAAAGACAAAACTCCTGTATCCAGATTCTCAAAAGTTTATAAATTAAATTCTTCCCTAAAATTAAACAGACAATACATCTATTTAACATAGAGTATGTGAACAATATCGACGCCATATTGGTTACCATCATTGAGTTATATAATTAGTTAGCTTCATAGTGTTAATTATTTAGTTAAAAAGGAAAAATAATCTACTAGTGTGTGTTGTGACCAAAATATATCAACATTGTATTTACTTTCTCCTCCAGGGGGCACTAAGTCTAGAAAAATGACACAATTGACATCTACATAAAGTGACTGATCAAGGGTAGATATTGGCTACCTTTTGTGTTACTTTGAGGTCGTAAGAACACACAGAGCTGCTCTTAAGGATGTTTACTACAATACACCTCAACCAGTTTCTCATTCACTAAGGTCAAACAATAAATCTGGTTCATGGATATATACTTAATACGAATACATAACAAATACCATTGTATTATTGTATTGATAAGGAAGGTCTTATGGTAAGCAGATGTGTTCTTAAGCCACTTCAAGGCAAACAAAAAGGTATTCACATCTGCCTTGGTTGACGATGATCTGTAGACGTTAGTGTCCTCCTCCTCCTGCTCCAGTATGTAAGGAAGGCCCCACCTGACCAAAATTACAGAAGTATCATAGATTAATTTGGAAGATTAACCTCCCATTATTTCAAATAATGATTAACCTAACGCTACCTAGGAAGTTAAGTTAGGTTAGATTAAGTTAGGTTAGGTTAGGGTAGGGTATAGTAGGGTAGGGTAGGGTAGGTCAGGTCAGGTCAGGTCAGGTCAGGTCAGGTCAGGTCAGGCAGTGCCAGTGTAGTTAATCTTGAGGTTAAATAAACTAGAGGCTAATCTTCACATGAGCCAGTAAGACACTTTGACGGAGGCGGTTACGTACAACAGGAAAGCTCTGATAACATATAATGTACAGTATACACCGTTTAAGTGTCAGCAGCTCCATACACCAATGGCTGACCACTCATTCACCGTCGTGAGAAAATATTTATCACAGTTTCTATATATGGTTCCCAGCTCATTATAATACGACCTAAAATCAAATGATCTAAAATTAAACTAACTTATCCAAATTAAACTTATTAGTCAACAAACTTCTAAAACATTTATATGCAAATCAAAAGTTCTAAATTCAACTTAACTTATCGTAATATAACTATTATAACTAAACCATTTTAATTAAACCTAACCTAAACACCTCAAGTGCCACAAACAGAAGGAAAAACACACCTTTAATATTATCGTGTAGGAGGCCCCTGTAACCCACTAACTCCAGGTAATGCATCTATAACAATCTACCTGCGTTAGAAGCTCTATACGTGGCTATGATCGTTACCCACTGCTGGAGAACATTTGTACTTCTATAATTACCCCTGGAGAAACAATGCACCAATTTACGATTTATTATTTTTTTTTTTCATTTATTTTTTATTCTTGGTCCATACCGTAAACATCACGCTTGTGAGTCTGGGCTAAATATTTTGTTCTAACTTTATTCTAAAATATTATAAATAAATAAATAAATAAATAAATAAAACAAGCATCTTTTGTTTTTCTAACCCATGAGCTGTGAGTCTTCATTATACCAACATTACTGTAAACCACAAGCAGAGAGGGTGTGTAGCATTAGTGTGAGTCAAGACGAAGGTATTTCAAATCATAAAGGGTTTTATGGGCGGAGAGTCTACAAGGGAGGTCCATATATAGAGAGTCTATATGTGGAGGGTCTTACAGGTGGAGGATTTTAATAAGGATAAATACAGCAAGTCTTACAGTTGAATCAGCCAAGTCGAGGAAAACTCTTAAGAGTCATGTAACTTCTACCTGATGTTACCTGTAATCAAGCTAAGGTATATGTAAGAAGAATATTATCTCGTTACTATCCATTCCTCTTCCACTATCCTGCGAGGTGGTGTATTATTAGGCACAGATACTCATGATAAAGAAGGAACAAAGAGAAAGACGCAAGATACCTATAAAATGCGACAGAATATACCTACACATGCGTAATCCTAACCCATCCCAACCCAACCCAACCCTATCCTACCCCCAGCTTCACCACAGTACACAAAGTCATTCTTGGTATCAGAATGACGCCTAAACACCCTGTATCGCCTAAGACACATTTGAATCGGATGGTTCGTTGACGGTTTTATTTCTTCGGTATAAACCAGAGAAGCAATTAGTTCGTGGGAACAGTGAGTCAAAATACTTCACATCAGCTTCGTTTACGACCTCCAGCTGATATTTACTTCTGTTGTCTATATCAATCACATTTTATAATGAAAACAAAAATATGGTTAGTTACTTAAAAATGAAAAAAACATCATACTTAGATACTTAAGAGTGAGGAAAAAAGATACTTAAGATACTTAAAAATAAAAACACTCTTTGATACTTAAATTAGGACAAAATAAACGGACATAAAGATTTAACTATGAGCGGTGGATATTACGACATGTACCGGCTATCAATACAGAGGCGCTATTTAGCCGTGAAGTTCTCTCAGAAACTCAACAAGACAATATGTGGTCACGTAAAAATTTCAGGTTAATTTTTAACACCATCCGTCATTTTAAACCTTGGCACCTGTAGATTAAGAAAATATATGGTGATATTTTTTCTGATGGGATAAAGGTCGTATTTGTCCAGAGAAGTAAGAGAGGAAAAAATCACTTGAGAGGCATGACGCACAGAGTGTCTAAGGTGATAAAAGATCATATACTACCATTTGGGTTTTCAAATTAAGTTCATTACATAAAATATCAAACTCATAAAGATTACAAAAGAACAGAACATCATGAGCTCTCTACAGCTATTGTCAGCCGTCAATATGCTGATGTACAGAAGCTACACAATGTTATTGGTGACTGTAATCCCAGGAAAATGATGCTCTTTTAAACTTGGTAACTGGAGCTGTAATGCCAGAAAATGCCAAATATGACAATCTATGTGCATATGAAGTTGGAAGACAAAATTATGAAAATTTTGTCAAGAAACGTATTGTTGGTCCATTGAGCATCTGGGAAAAGATGTCCAAGGTTAATCTTCTGTCGTGGAAAGCAGCAAATAAGACTTCACCATCAAATTGCTATCACAAGTTATAGAACTTAAGCAGGACATACAGTATATGCATCACAGAAGGGCAGCACTGTACATATCAAGTCACCAGACACTGATGTGTTTGGCATATTAAAGCAGCCTCAACTTGGAGAAAATACAAGTATGAAAACAGGAACTGGTGAGCGACGACACATTGGGCAGAGAGCCTTACAGGTTTCCATGCCTTCACAGGATCTGACTGCATTGGAAAATTTGTTGGCAAAGGAAAGAAAGCATGTTGGAGCACTTTGATGAAATCTAACACAAAAGTCCTAGATGCATTCAAGATGCTGAGTAGACCAAATGCCCTCCAGCAGACATGTTTATTGGTCTAAAGGAATTTGTATTTAAGCTCTACTGTCCACGAATGACTTTCACTAAACTGTCATAACTTAGATGGCATCTCTTCAAGAAAACGCAGGCAGAAGCTGGAGAACTACCAGCGACTGCAGCAACTCTAAAGCATCATATATTGAGAGGAAGGTATCAAGCTCTTCTGTGGTCTTGTGATGCAGACAGTGAAATGCTTTCACAATTAGAGCATGGCAGGAAGATTGGCAATGACTGTTTCATACTTGTAATATCAGACCAACCACCAGCTCCAGAAGCAATCACAGAACTTGTTAAATGTGGATGTGGCGTCAGGAAATGTGGATCATTGTCATGTTCATACAGAAAGAATCAGAAAGAATAGCATGACATGCACCGAGATGTGTAACTGTCAAGCAGATGATGAGAAATGCCTAAACAAGGTGAAGGAATCTGTTGTACACAGAAGACTCTGATGACGAGGACTGAAGCAATGTCGTAAATAATAACTTGTGACTTGTTTACACATGATGTATAACACTACAAACTTTTAATAAATATAAAACGGTGGTTCTAAGCTTTTCAGATAATGGTAATATGTATATGTTTAATTTCCAGTATTTGTCTTTAGCAAACAATTTTACTTACTGCAATCTCTTCTTTGCCAGAGACAGGATGGCATATATGAGCAGCCATGTTTGTAACACACTTATGATATTATAACAGCATTCATGATATATTATGTTAAATTGTAATCATATAATACTACATGTTCATAGGTTATTAGTCATGTTTTAAGTTAATTAGGACTTAATGGTAATACATCTGTGGTTCATTACGCCGCTCTTTAATAAAACTTCTTTAAAGGCATAAAACTTATAATAAACCGTTCAGAAAAAATGACACCACAGTTCCTTAACATAGTTTATAAGGATTATTATAATGTATGGTGTCAAAAATTAACATGAAATTTTTACGGGATTACTTAAGCTCCTACACTAAAACCTGCCGACCTAACCTAACCTTTTTTACCCACCTCTACCTACTTACCTAACCTGACATAATCTAACCTAACCTGACGTAATCTGACCTAACCTGACCTAATCTAACCTAACCTGACATAATCTAACCTAACCTGACAATAATCTAACCTAACCTGACATATAATCTAACCTAACCTGACATATAATCTGAATCTAACCTGACGAATCTGACCCCAACCTGACATAATTCAACCCAATCCGACGTAATCTGACTCTAACCTGACAGCAATCTAATTTAACCGACGTAATCTAACCTAACCTGACATAATCTAACCTAACCTGACATAATCTAACCTAACCTGACATAATCTAACCTAACCTGACGTAATCTGACCTAACCTGACATAATCTAACCTAACCTGACATAATCTAACCTAACCTCCCCGTCTGACATAAGCTAACCTAATCAAACCTAACTTTCCCACCTACCTAACATAACCTATCTACTTATTACCTACCTAACCCAACTTAACCCAACCTGACATAATCTAACCTAACCTATTGAAACTTAACTTAACCACCTACCTCATCTAACACCACTTTGTAATCTCTCTGTGCTACAGCTGACAGGATGAGTATGGGGGGCACAATAAACTAGCCTCTAAGTGGCAAAATTAACAAAACTAACCTAACCTAACCCAACCTGACTTAACCTAACCTGATCTGATCTATCCAACTTAAAAAACTTAGAATATATAATAAAGCCGTTAGGTTAATTTAGGCTAAATATGGTTGATCCATATTTTGTTTTGACAGAAATTCCCGGCAAAATAACGTATCTATATTGAGAACCACCGCCATGTTGGTTCCACGTTAACAAGACATGGATACACTACAGAATAACCCGCGTTCGTTTAACCTCAATTACTACAGTTTACTTTATAATCTTATTTCATAATCTTCACTACATCTCGCTTCACAATCTTCACTGCATCTCACTTCACAATCTTCAGCCAGGTGAGGTTTATGGATCGGGCTTTTTGTGCGAGAGATAGGAAACGTAGGACTAGGGTATGTTTTCCTGGGGCTGGGATAGGGCATGTAGCCGAGAGGTTAGACAGAGTCTTGTCAGGGGAGGGTACCAATCCAGTAGTGTGTCTTAGTGTGGGGGGAAACGACATAGGTAAGGTTAGGAGTGAGGAACTTTTCAAGAGGTATAGGGAGGCGCTGGGGAAGATTAGAGATAGGGGAGGGGTCCCGATAGTATGTGGTGTCTTGCCTAGAAGAGGGGTTGGTCGTGAATGGCTGTCCAGGGCAATTGCTATTAATTGTCGACTGGAAAAACATTGTGCAAACAATGGTTGGGCATTCATTGATGACGGGCAACGATTTTATGGCAACGACTACCTGTACTGTCGCGACGGAGTACACTTGTCTCGTGAGGGGGTAAAGACGTTGTCTGCATCCCTGGAGCGTGAAATTGTCACTCCAAAGGGGGGGTTTCGCCAGTAGAGAGGGGTCGGGGAAAATGGGAGTCAAAAAACAAGCAGGTCCTGGGAAGTAGTGAAACAGAAGTAGATAATGCTACAAATATAGTTGGTCATAATAACAAACATCAAAGTAATAAATGTAAAACAGATAGAAACGGAAGAAATATATTGAGTGTTTATTATACTAATAGTAGAAGCCTGTGTAACAAAATGGACCAGCTCAGGGCCATTGTTAGTAAAGAGAACATAGATATAATTGCAATAACGGAAACATGGATAAATTCAAACAGCAAGCATTTTTTAGCAGAATTTCATATTCCAGGATATAACCTATTTAAATTTGACAGAGTAGGAAGGAGAGGTGGCGGTGTAGCAGTGTATATCAGGGTGTCATTAAAAGGCTGCAATAAATCAAACATTAAAACAAATAGCGACAATGAAAGCATTTGGGTAGAGATTGGTGAGGGCAGTGAATCCGTAGTCATTGGTGTTATATATAGACTACCTAATTTGAGTAGGAACGATGGTAAATTGCTATGGGAGGAAATAAAGAAGGCATCTGATAGAAACAATGTATGTATTCTAGGCGATTTCAACTTTTCAGGCATAGATTGGAAAAATCAACTTAGCGATAATAAATCTGAAGATTTTATAGAAGTAGTACAGGATAGTTTTATATATAAATTTATAAACTTGCCCACTAGAGGAAATAATATCCTCGATTTAGTTCTCAGTAATAATGAAAATCTAGTAAAAGATGTTGGGATTGGAGACGAACCAGGAAACAGTGATCATAAAGCCATATATTTTAACATAATATGGGATGGCAGGAAGAAGGAAAATTCGGCCTTGATCCCGGATTTTAGGAATGCTAATTACGGTAGCATAAGGAGAGACCTAAGGGATGACCCTATGGTCAAAAGATTAATCCCCCCCACACCTCCGGAAACTGTCAACTTAGGACGGGATAACCCCGAATTTAATTTAGCAGCTACTTATGAACAATTTATTGCGACAATCAATAATGCCCAAAATAAACACATCCCTAAAAGAAAATTCAGATCGATACGGAACCAACCAAAATGGATGAATAATAGACTCTTAGATCTTCTAGGGAAAAAGAAAGGAGTATATAGAAAAGTTAAGAAAGGCGAAAATCACTTACTTGGTTACTATCAGCACCTAACAAGACAGGTATAAACAGAAATTAGGAAAGCAAAGAGAAATTATGAAATCAAGGTAGCAAACGAATCGAAATATACCCCCAAAGCTTTTTATCAACTGTATAAATCAAAGGTTAGAGATACAATAGGTCCCCTTAAAACTACGACAGGAGAAATGACTGATGATGAGTTAGAAATGTGTAGTACGTTAAATAGTAATTTTCGCTCCGTATTCACAAATGAAAACCTAAAAAGGCTCTGTAGTTCATATAAGGTATATAATCTACAGTATATAGAAAATATATGATGAATATCAATATTACTAGTAACGATGTGCTTAAAGTACTAATAAACTGAAGTCTTCATAAATCAAAGCCTATCCAGATAAAGAGGTATACAGAATATTAAAAAGAATGTAGAGACGAGTTGAGTAATTCATTTAAAGGTGTTTTATTTAATAAGTTATTGAATCGCCTAGTGCTGTAGTTTGGAAATCCAAAATGTAGTTCATTTTCAAAAAAAGGATAAATCAATAGCATCAAATTACTGTCCCATTAGTCTCACGTCAATCATAGGCAAGTTGCTAGAGTCAATTATTGCTACAAAAATCAGAAGCCACCTTGAAACATTCAACTTAATTCATTCTTCTCAGCACGGGTTCACCCAGGGACGTTTTTGTCTCACAAATTTGCTTAGCTTTTTCTCAGAAGTATTTGAAGTGGTAGATAATGATAAGTCATATGATATAATTTATTTAGATTTCAGTAAAGCATTCGATAGAGTCCCTCATGAGAGATTGATAAGGAAGGTAGAAGCACATGGAATAGGTGGATCATTATTAAAATGGATTAGGTCATGGTTAACTGATAGGAAACAAAGAGTCAGCATAAATGGATTAAAGTCAGACTGGGGTGCGGTCAAAAGCGGAGTTCCCCAAGGATCTGTATTAGGCCCTCTGCTGTTTGTTATATTCATTAATGATCTTGATTTAGGCATAACTAGTAGGATTAGTAAATTTGCAGATGATACCAAAATGGGGAGAGTGATAAATTCAGACAGTGACTTTGAACACCTTCAAAGAGATCTAGATACCTTACATGAGTGGTCAGTAGACTGGCAAATGAATTTTAATAGTGATAAATGCAAGGTGCTACAGATAGGGAAGACGAATACAAACGTTAAGTATAAACTAGGTAACACGGAAATAGAAAACTCAGTTTGTGAAAAAAATCAAGGTGTATTTGTTAGCAACGACTTGAAACCTAGAAAACAATGTATTAGCGTTCGCAACAAGGCAAACAGGATTCTTGGGTTCATATCTAGGTCTGTGAGTAACAGAACTGCTGACGTTATCTTGAAACTTTACCTAGCATTAGTGAGGCCACACATGGATTATGCGGTTCAGTTCTGGTGTCCTTATTATAGAATGGATATAGATTCTTTGGAGAGAGTACAAAGAAGAATGACAAAATGATCCATAATATTAGAAACCTTCCAAATGAAGAATGACTGAAAAGCTTAGGCTTACATTCATTAGAGAGTGAGAGTTAGGGGAGATATGATAGAGGTGTATAGCGGGTAAGTGGGATTAACAGCAGAATGGAAGATGTTCTGGAAGCTCAGTAATAACGAAATAACTAGAACAAATGGCTTTAAATTAGATAAATTCCGATTCAGAAAGGATAGGTAGCACTGGTTTGGTAATAGAGTTGTGGATATGTGGAATAGGCTACCGAGTGCTATAGTAGGATCGGGGACGCTAGAGAGCTTCAAGACGAAGTTGGATAGGCACATGGAAGTGCTGGGATGGGTGTGAAAGGGATCTGCCCTGTATGGGCCAGTCGGCCTCCTGCAGTATCCCACTTTCTTATGTTCTTATGTTCTTATGTTCACCTCACAATCTTTACTACATCTCACCTCACAATCTTCACTACATTTCACTTCACAATCTTCACTACATCTCACTTCACAATCTTCAGTACATCTCACTTCACAATCTTCACTACATCTCACTTCACAATCTTCACTACATCTCACTTCACAATCTTCACTTCATCTCACTTCACAACCTTCACTACATCTCACTTCGCAATCTTCACTACATCTCACTTCACATCTTCACTACATCTCACTTCACAATCTTCACCATATCTCACTTCACAATCTTCATCACATCTCACTTCACAATCTTTACCACATCTCACTTCACAATCTTCACTACATCTCACTTCACAATCTTCACTACATCTCACTTCACAATCTTCACTACATCTCACTTCACAATCTTCACTACATCTCACTTCACAACCTTCACTACATCTCACTTGACAATCTTCACTACATCTCACTTCACATCTTCACTACATCTCACTTCACAATCTTCACTACATCTCACTTCACAATCTTCACTACATCCCACTTCACAATCTCACTACTTCTCAATTCACAATCTTCACTACATCTCACTTCACAATCTTCACTACATCTCACTTCACAATCTTCACTACATCTCACTTCACAATCTTCACTACATCTCACTTCACAATCTTCATTACATCTCACTTCACAATCTTCACTACATCTCACTTCACAATCTTCACTACATCCCACTTCACAATCTTCACTACATCTCACTTCACAATCTTCACTACATCCCCCTTCACAAACTTCACTACATCTCACTTCACAATCTTCACTACATCTCACTTCACAATCTTCAATACATCTCACTTCACAATCTTCACTACATCTCACTTCACAATCTTTCACTACATCTCACTTCACAATCTTCACCATATCTCACTTCACAATCTTTACTACATCTCACTTCACAATCTTCACTACATCTCACTTCACAATCTTCACTACATCTCACTTCACAATCTTCACTACATCTCACTTCACAATCTTCACCACATCTCACTTCACAATCTTCACTACATCTCACTTCACAATCTTCACTACATCTCACTTCACAATCTTCACTACATCTCACTTCACAATCTTCACTATATCTCACTTCACAATCTTCACTACATCTCACTTTACAATCTTCACCACATCTCACTTCACAATCTTCACTATATCTCACTTCACAATCTTCACTACATCTCACTTCACAATCTTCACCACATCTCACTTCACAATCTTCACTACATCTCACTTCACAATCTTCACTACATCTCACTACACAATCTTCACTACATCTCACTTCACAATCTTCACTACATCTCACTTCACAATCTTCACTACATCTCACTTCACAATCTTCATTACATCTCACTTCACAATCTTCACTACATCTCACTTCACAATCTTCAATACATCTCACTTCACAAGCTTCACTACATCTCACTTCACAATCTTCACTACATCTCACTTCACAATCTTCACTACATCTCACTTCACAATCTTCACTACATTTCACTTCACAATCTTCACCACATCTGACTTCACAATCTTCACTACATCTCACCTCACAATCTTCACTACATCTCATTTCACAATCTTCACTAACACCATCCATCATCACTACTTATAACACCATCCATCATCATCACTACATATAACACTATCCATCATCACTACATATAACACGATCCATCATCACTACATATAACACCATCCACCATCACTACATGTAGAACCATCCATCACGACATATAACACCATCCAACATCACTACATATAACACCAACCATCATCACTACATATAACATCATCCATCATCACTACATATAACTCCATCCATCATCACTACATATGACACCATCCAGCATCACTACATATATCACCAACCCTAATCAATACATATAACATCATGCATCATCACTACATATAACACCATCCATCATCACTACATATAAAACCAACCTATCATCACTACATATAATATCATCCATCATCACTACATACAACACCATCCAACATCACTACATATAACACCACCCATCATCACTACATATAACATCATCCATCATCACTACATATAACTCTATCCATCATCACTACATATAACACCATCCAGCATCACTACATATAACACCAACCATCATCACTACATATAACATCATGCATCATCAATATATATATATAACACCATCCATCATCACTACATATATTACCCTCTTATCATCACTACATATATTACCCTCTTATCATCACTACATATAACACCATCCATCATTACTACAATATAACGCCATCCTTCATCACTACATATAACACCATCCATCATCACTACATATTATAACACCATCCATCATCTTTACAAACACCATCCCTCTTTACTATAGTGATAAACAGAGCTTTATTTTGTTGTCAATTTCTTTAAATTCCAACCTTATTTAACCGTAATTCTTTCTGTATGGTCAAATTTTGATTTGACCTCAGTGAGAGAGCTGTTAGTGTCAGTACATCACAATGGTGTTCCGACGCACTGTATCGAAGGTGACTAAGGTGGAGGTGAAGCCTTGCCAGATGAAGGAGAAGGGCCCCCGATCTAACAAACTGCAGACCACAAAACACACTAAGACCCAAAACAACAAGACCCAAAACAACAAGACCCAAAACAACAAGACCCAAAACAACAAGAAGAAGAAGGAAACTACCACTTTCTGCCGTGTACAAAAGGACCAGTACCTGCCATGGGGAGACTACATCTTCACCGGGAAAAAGACACAAAAGAAGCGCTGAACCTACGCTTCTGATATTTAAAAATACTGTAATAAAAAACATATTAATTGATTTTGTTTGTATTATTTATGCTTTTTTATATTTTCATCTGTAAACGTGCTGTTTTGGGAATATATTTTGAGTTACATAATATTTAGGTACAGCAGTTTATTTCACTGTATCTACTTGTTTACCAAGTAACTGGACTTACAGTCTCCGATCGGGATTCTCAAAACAAATATTTGGCATCGAACTCCGTAAGTGAGCTCGTAATCTAGCCTGTAACTTACAGGACCTCAACACGATCAACCTGGATATAGTAGTCGCTATTTCCGGATTGTATGAAAAAAAATTAATAATATATGTTTTAATAATGCTTGTTAGACTTGTTTTATCATAGAATAATGAAGAAAATGTTTTGTACATCAACATACTAAAATACAATATTAGTTTTTTTTTATGACAAGAAGAGGCTTGGCTGTTCTATTTCTCGCTTTATGGAAGAGATGCAGCTTTTGTCTTCTTACAACTTTTCAAGTAATTTGTACCAAAATAGAAGATTTTTATTGTCCACATTTAGGGTATATTTTTTTTTATGACTGAATACTTGCAGATAGACCTTATTAATGTGGTATAGCTGTAAATATCCTTCAGTAATGAAATCCAAATATGAGGTCAAGTGAACATTTTTGCTTAGACTCCGCCTTTGTTAGGACCAAGTTATAACAAGTTATTCTGCCAAGTATCCAATAAGTACCCATGACTCAGAGTTAAATAATACCTAACCTAATCTAAGTTCATCAAACTTAATAAAAAAAGTGGGGCAAAAAATAAGCGGTAAAGAAATTTTTTTCTCAGAAAAAGAATTATATTCAGAGGTTTTTTATCCGATACCTTCAGTCGTGATTATTTTGATGCAAAATTAGTAAAATGTATTTAACCCTAACAATACCTCACCTTACCTAATCTTACCTACCTTATCTAACCTAACCTAATGTTACCTAACCTAACCAAGCCGCAACGCTCATGACACAATTGAGTTCTCTAGAAAGTTTTAATTTCATTTTCTTTTTTTAAAAATACATTTGCAGAGACAACAAACTTTTGATAATTATTTCTCCAACATATCTATAAATCTGTTGATGATATATAAATTTAGGATAGGTTAGGTTTTGTGTGATTAGGATAGGTTAGGCTAGTTTAGGATAGTCTAAGTTAGCTTAGGAAAGGCTAAGTTAGGTTACGATACACTAGGTTAGGTTTTAATCTGCATGATATTTTTACTGAACTTTTAAACGATGTTATAATCCTGGCAGCAGGGTATCGATCACGAAAATAACACTTTTGTAGTTATAACATTTGATAAAGTTTATTATTACTGTAACATGAAACAAATCACTATAGCTGTACTTATCAATCCAGTATTAAATCTGTATTATCTTTGACCATCGCTCATTGGCCAGCTTATCTCTGCACTGTTCTCTGATATAATAAAGTATTGGTGAATGGGAATATTAATCATTTGTGAGTCACTTACTATAAAGGAAACTGTAACGGATTCTATGGACAGTTGGGAATATTTTCACTGAATAAGTCGGAGTAACTCCCCTCTTGCCCAAAAGCGATCCAAGGAGTTAATTCACAGAGCGAAAATCTAGACGAGTCTTCCTTGTTTGTTTTAGGTCATAACAACGAAAAGTTTAATAATGTTTATTACAATGATTCAGGTTTTACTGTAATTCTTCTTTTTTATATTTTTAGTATTTTGTAGAAATTTTTCACCCAGTTCATTTCTTGTTTAGATTCATTATTGCAATTATTTTTATTACAGAGTTGAATTAAAAGTATATATATAAGTATTTTACAGCTTCACAAATACTTTTATAAAATGTTGATACACACAGTGGACAGTTTTTAGTTCTTTCTTGTAATACCTCAGTATTACTCTGTTAAATTCTTACCATTTACACCTGACCATTTATTTATTTATTTTACAAATTGTTTAAAGAGAGAACATCACCAGCAGGATACAGATGATGAAGTAAATAGAAGTTTGTAACCTAACCCTACCCCCCACTGCTACCCCTCCCTCTTGTCCCACATTCTTACTCGCAACTCCTACCCCTTACTCCTACCCCTTACTCCCACCCCTTAATCCCACCCCTTATTCCCACCCCTTATTCCCACCCCTTGCTCCCACCCCTTCCTTCTACCCCTTACTTCTACCCCTTACTCCTACCCCTTACTTCTACCCCTTACTTCTACCCCTTACTCCTCCCACTTACTCCTACCACTTACTCATACCCCTTACTCCAACCCCTTGCTTCCACCCCTTGCTTCCACCCTCTTACTCGTACCCCTTGCTCCCACCCCTTACTCCTACCCCTTACTGCCACCCCTTACTGCCACCCCTTACTGCCACCCCTTACTCCTACCCCTTACTCCCACCCCTTAATCCCACCCCTTAATCCCACCCTTACTTCCACGCCTTACTCCCACCCCTTACTCCCACCCCTTACTCCCACCCTTACTCCTACCCCCCTTACTGCACCCCCATTCCCACCCTCCCCCCCTTACTCCCACCCCTTACTCCCACCCCTTACTCCCACCCCTTACTCCCACCCCTTACTCCCACCCCTTACTCCTACCCCTTACTCCCACCCCTTACTCACACCCCTAACTCCCACCCTTACTCCCACGCCTTACTCCCATGCCTTACTCCCACCCCTTACTCCCACCACTTACTCCCACCCCCTTACTCCCACCTCCTTACTCCTACCCCTTACTCCTACCCCCTCCCACCGCTACTCCCACCCTTACCTCCCACCCCTTACTCCCACCCCTTACTCCCACCCTTACTCCCACCCCTTACTCCCACGCCTTACTCCCACGCCTTACTCCCACCCCTTACTCCCACCCCTTACTCCCACCCCTTACTCCCACCCCTTACTCCCACGCCCTACTCCCACGCCTTACTCCCACGCCTTACTCCCACCCCTTACTCCCACCCCTTACTCCCACCCCCTTACTCCCACCCATTACTCCCATCCCTTACTCCCACCCCTTACTCCCACCCCTTACTCCTACCCCTTACTCCCACCCCTTACTCCCACCCTTACTCCCACGCCTTACTCCCACCCCTTACTCCCACCCCTTACTCCCACCCCTTACTCCCACGCCTTACTCCCACCCTTCACTCCTACCCTTCGCTTCTACCCCCACTGTTACCCAACACTACGCTGGTAATTGAAGACATCATACATTTGTTCACTTAGACACCACTTATTATTCAGGACCTAATGGCTATAATATCAGAGTCATTATTCTTAACTCAACTTTATATATATATATATATCAATTGTCAAAAACCTTCACCACAAGAAAGAAAAGAACAGTCGGGTATGGCAGAAAATGTAATAAACGAACATGGAGTAAGACATCAAGCTCCATATTGTAAACAAGATCATCGTCATTGTTTATTTATTGCGAGGAAAAATATTGTTTGCAATATAATTATAAAAACCTTCTGTAATTCATTCTCTTCATTACACTAAAAGGTAATGAAGTATATAAAGAAAATAGTTTATAAATTACTAAAATAGAAATACGTATAAAAAAGTAAAATAACATCTATTGATGGAATAGAAAAGAATTATATCGTAAGTGGGTAAAAGATTTCTTGGGTAGGTTTTAGAATACAATAACTGTTTTCTGCATTACACCGATGGTTCCAAGTCAGAAATTATCCTTAAGTTTTGTGAATCAGCATTTACAGTTTTTCTTAATGGGTGACTTAAGTTACGGTCACACGATCCCTTTGATGAGCAATTAATTTGGAGCAAGAAATTACGAGTAATTTCTTCCAAATGTGGTCACACGAGTGGTTCTTGGTTCAGTTACTACAGCAAGAAAAAAACGTTAACGCCGCTGTGCGAGTAGAAGAGAGACGGAATATCACAAGAACAATGCAGACGACGCAGCAGCTATCCTTGGTATTATTGTTATTATTCAAAAGAAATGAGAGAAAGCGAAGAAAAACTATTAGGGACTCGTAAGTGGGTGGCGAGGAGGAGGAACGAGTGTTTAATATAGACGGGTTCAACTATCGTAGTTACAGTAGGGAGGGTTGTTAGTGTGTGGAGAATGACCGGCTGTATGGGCTTGTATTTTGTAAACAAACACGCCAAAACACCACCCAAATAATAAACTCAGTGTGTCGTAAAAAACTGTTTGTGCATTTTATACATAATGTTATTGATCTATGTTATATATAGCCAAGGTAAATACTCGATAAATAAGCTTCGTGTCATTAAATATGGTATTAACCGGGTTTTGAACCGATAATCTTGCTCGAAATAGTCAAGAAATTGACTATCACGATTGTCAATAAAAATGCTTCAAAAACTTGCTCGAATTTCTCGAAAATTGCTCTAAATAACTTTCCGGCAAGAAATTGCTAAAAAAAAATGCGCCCATGTGACCAGTGCTTTAAGAATTGTATGATATCCTCATGGCAATGGAAACACACACACACACACACACTCACCCCATACACAGTCACACACTCACCATGCACAATCACACACACCCATACACACACCGTACATGCACAAACCATACACACACATACACACACACACACACACACACACACCATACATACACACACCATACACATACACACACCATACACACATACACACACACACACACACACACCATGCACACACCATACAAACAAACAAACACACACCATATACACACACACACACACACACAATGCACACACACACACCATGCACACTCACACACACACACACCATGCACACTCACACCATGCACACACACACACTAATTGTTTTAATTTAGTTCTTGGAACTCTTAAGTGGCAGCGCTTGATGTAAACACTTCTTGGCATTTTTTGTTTATCTAGTAGCAGGTATACACACAGATGTAATATGAGAAAATAAATTATGAATTCTGTCCAGGGAAGTGTTGTGAATATGACCTTGAGATAACACTTGTGTTAAGTGTGAATTTCCCTGTCTAGTGATATGTCCAACTACTACTCTGGGCCGCGAGACAGTGGTAGTGATTACAGATTGCCCACGAGGGGGCTAGTTTATTGGGCACCCCCTTACATCCTGTGCAAGGTGAAGCGCAGAAGCGTTTACAGTGCCCAACTGGGAAGCATGCGGAGTTCATGCTTGCCTTTATGACTCATGCATTAAGGGCGTAAAAGGCCTGAAGGGTCATGGGTTTTGTCAGCAAGTTACATAAAGTGACAATGATGAGTGTGTGTGGGGAAAATTCCCGGTACAATTTATCTGTTTATGGCAAAGTGTGCGTCCCTACAATGTGAGCTGTGTTTACTGAACAATCAGCTGACCCTGGCTCACCTTTATATACTAAAGCCAAGTGATCTAAGTAAGAGTCGTGGAATAATATGGTGAATGCATTTGCGTTATTCATTTGGGTGAATATTTGTATAAATCAAAGGTGCTGTCACACACACACACACACACACACACACACACCACACGTGGCACACCACCAACACACAGTTTCTGAGAAGGAGTTTGAGATTGTATTTAACGAAGTCTTAACTGGGAAAATGTTGCATGGCTTTTGTTATGGGGTAAGTTCTGGCGTGAACATTAAGACTATTTTCATAATTTTTTGTAACTAATATTTTTATCTGCCTGGTACAATTATTTATTAATTTGTATTGTAAGTTATGTCTTGATAGTCGATGTAATGTAACAATTTATTTTTTGTGTTAATGTTCATATAGATTGGTTCAGTGTTGCGGCTCTGACTCGTCAACGATGTTAATAAGCTCTTGAGTACATACTGCTGGTGAAACTATGTTATATTAACAACACGACAGACAAGTACTATAATACCTTAACATTTAACAATAATTCAGCCTTAATTTAATTTTTTCACCAACTTAAGACACATAACCCAGAAGGAAGTAAGACGGGCAACATAACGCGGATATCGTGGCTTCACTAAGTGCAAATTATGGAACTTGAGGTAACACATTATGGGAAAATGCGAGCCCTGCTAAGTGGTTCTCCTCAACATGGACGCAAACATCAGATGGACAAAGAAACAGAAGAACCCCGGATATACATTCATTTATTCTACAAAAAAGTTACGTAAACGAGCGTTAAATACGTTTAAGTAATCACAGTTTACGAAGCTGAAGTCGAGATATTAGAAGATGAAGAAGACTTTAGCATATCAGTATACCCCACGACCGGCGCCAGGATGTTAAGTGTGCCATCAGGGTATATTAGCGCTGAGAGACGGGTGCTATCGTGGTATATTATCATACCTTCACCCTGAATGGTATATCAAAAAGTACAGGATTTACTTCACAGATATTTAGTTATATCTATCGGTATATTATATAAATTATATCAATATATCTGTGTATACCAAATATGGCATCAGAGTATATCACCGTTTGCCATCATATTCTCTAAATAACCTCAAAGTATACCCCCGAATGTTTAATATCATACACTATAAATGACACTGTAGTATGTTAGTATATAATCAGGGTATAACATAAATAATATCGGCATTGTTTAGAATATCATATATATTAAGCGTGAGGAATGGATGTATATGATTCAATATATCACAGTTACATAAAGCGGTATGTCAGCTCATCAGCATATCACTAGAATGACATCAGAGTATAGGACACTATACTCCAATAAATACTGTCAGGTATCTAAGTATATCAGGGTAATCACTGAGAAGTGTCAGAACATATCAGCATATTCCTTGACTGGTAACAAAGCATATCAACATACTCAAAGTATAATCAATGTCTCCGGAATAAACAAGCCAGTGACAGCAGCATATATTTCTAAAAATCAGCTGTGAAATATGTTCAGAACAGCCCAAAGTATACTATAATACTAAGCAACATTTGAAATATACCAGTATACTTCTTAACAGTCAGGGAAAAAATCATTATACAGATTAGTGTCCTCGAAGCAGATCAACTTGTCTCCGGCTTTCTGGGGACCCATTAGTGGCATATCAGTATATCCAAAGAGACACATCGGAGTATATTACCATATATCCCAAGTGCCATGAAGGGATATCAACATACCTGAGTATATTAACTAGCTCTCATAGTCTTCCACTCTCTCTTAGATCCATCAGAATATGTCAGCATATCACCCTATCTTCTGAAGGTCCAGTTTACCTTGTTCCGAAAGTATGTCGAAGCATACTAACAGATCCCCTGAATGCCTTGAGAACATATCAGTATACTTCTAGGTTAATTCATATCATATCAGTATATCCCCTGAATCTAAAGTATAACTAACCTCATTTCAAATTATTATTAGAGTATGTTAACATATTCCCTTAGAAGCATACCAGCATATCTCTTATGTCATTACAGTCAACCAGTATACGCTCAGAGATAGATGCAAGCATATCAGGGTATATTAGCATATCCTGTAAGAGAGATATGAGCCTAGCTACATAACCCAGTATATCAGCATACCCCATATGCTCTTATAGTACATCAGCACACCCTCTGAGAGACAGAACCATACCAACATATCAGAACATATTAGTATATCCTTTAGAGAGATATGAACATAATGGCACATCAGATGACAAGAGTATATCAGCATAGTCTTTGAGGAGCATATCAGACCAACCTAGCATAAGCTCTTTAAGATAGATGGGAGCATATCTTAAATAGACTGGAACATACCAGAGCATATTAGCATATTAGCATATTAGCAAGGTGAGGAGGAGGAGGAGGAGGCTGGTGTCCACCGACCAGGTATGCCGATAGTCTGGTGATAATGTGGGTAAAACTGGTGTGTGTGTGTGTGTGTGTGTGTGTATGTCTGTGTGTGTGTTCATTCTCATGTTTAATTCTTGTAAGGTATGTGTCACCTAGCCGGCCATTTTGTTTACATTTTTCGGTCGCTCTAAAATACCATTATAACAATATTGAGTATAAACGTTTGGCTCAACTGATGATCTCAAACATGTCCCAACTTTTTTTTGCCTCAACTCCACATTCTGTAACTCATTTAGGTAGATGTCCCTCACTACACATACACTGGACTATGTGTAATGTTGCAGCTAATGTGTTATCAAGATATTGCACATTATAAGTTCATGTGTGGTCATTATTATATCAAACGGAGGAATTTTAAAGAGCTATTACACCATCTGTATCATTAGTTGTCGCCAGGTGAAGGAATGTTTAGGTAGATTATATTTTATTTACTGTAATTAAAGTTTCAATACCTAAGACTTTCCACTATAAGAGTCTTTCAACCTCAGGTAAGGTCTAAAGACTTTCTACTCTAGGTCTTACACCCTGGAGTAGCTGTATCGTCCACATAGGTAATTACTCCACAAGGAACTACAAGTTACACCTTGATGTAATACTTCATTTATTGCCAAACTTTATAGGGAAATATTTTTTCACAAAGAATTTCAAGTTACAATTTCACATAACAAGTCACATTACAAACGTTCCTTCGGCTTACAGTTAAACTTTGCAATGTCAAGATATTTTTTTCACTGCAGAGGAAAGTATGCGCCATCATCACCACACACACACACACAAAGACAAAACTCCTGTATCCAGATTCTCAAAAGTTTATAAATTAAATTCTTCCCTAAAATTAAACAGACAATACATCTATTTATCATAGAGTATGTGAACAATATCGACGCCATATTGGTTACCATCTTTGAGTTATATAAATAGTTAGCTTCATAGTGTTAATTATTTAGTTAAAAAGGAAAAATAATCTACTAGTGTGTGTTGTGACCAAAATATATCAACATTGTATTTACTTTCTCCTCCAGGGGGCACTAAGTCTAGAAAAATTACACAATTGACATCTACATAAAGTGACTGATCAAGGGTAGATATTGGCTACCTTTTGTGTTACTTTGAGGTCGTAAGAACACACAGAGCTGCTCTTAAGGATGTTTACCACAATACACCTCAACCAGTTTCTCATTCACTAAGGTCAAACAATAAATCTGGTTCACAAGATACACCGTGTTCTATTAGAATACAATAATCAATTACTGTATTATTGTATTGAGGCTAATAGTTCATGGTGTTAAGATGTGCTCTAAGCCACTAAGGTAAAACAAAGGTATTCAATATCTGCCTTGCTGACTCATGATCTGTAGACGTTAGCAAGTCCTCCTCCTCCTGCTGCTCTCGAGTAAGGTAAGGAAGGCCACCTGACCAAAATTGTTAATTAAGATAGATTACCTGAAGATTAACCCTCCCAGCTTATTTCAACTAATGATTAACTTAACGCTACTTGGGAAGTTAAGTTAGGTTAGGTTAGGTTAGGGTAGGGTAGGGTAGGGTAGGGTAGGGTAGGGTAGGGTAGGGTAGGTCAGGTCAGGTCAGGTCAGGCAGTGCCAGTGTAGTTAATCTTGAGGTTAAATAAACTAGAGGCTAATCTTCACATGAGCCAGTAAGACACTTTGACGGAGGCGGTTACGTACAACAGGAAAGCTCTGATAACATATAATGTACAGTATATACCGTTTAAGTTGCGTCAGCAGCTCTATACACCACTTATTGACTTACTCATTCACTGCCGTAGAAATATTTACTTCTTTAACAGTTTTCTATATGGTTCCCAGTCATTATAATACGACCTTGTAAAATCAAATGATCTAAATTAAACTAAACTTATCCAAATTAAACTTATTAGCTAACAAATCCTTCTAAAACACGATATATGCAAATCAAAAGTTCTAAATTCAACTTAACTTATCGTAATATAACTATTATAACAAAACCATTTTAATTAAACCTAACCTAAACACCTCAAGTGCCACAAACAGAAGGAAAAAACACCTTTAATATTATCGTGTTGGAGGCCCCTGTAACCCACTAACTCCAGGTAATGCATCTATATCAATCTACCTGCGTTAGAAGCTCTATACGTGGCTATGATCGTTACCCACTGCTGGAGAACATTTGTACTTCTATAATTACCCCTGGAGAAACAATGCACCAATTTACGATTTATTTATTTTATTTTTCATTTATTTTTTTATTCTTGGTCCATACTGTAAACACCGCCCGCTTGTGAGTCCCGTCAGCCATTTTGTTCTAACTTTCGGGGATTCTAAAATAAGCTATAAATAAATAAATAAATAAATAAATAAAACAAGCATCTTTTGTTTTTCTAACCCATGAGCTGTGAGTTTTCATTATATACTTCAACATTACTGTAAACTAAGGCTAGAGAGGGTGTGTACAGTACTAGTGGAGTCAAGACGAGAAGGTATTTCAAATCCATGAAGGGTTTTACAAGTGGAGAGTCTTACAAGTGGAGGGTCTTACAGGTGGAGAGTCTTACAAGTGGAGGGTCTTACAGGTGGAGGATTTTAATAAGGATAAATACAGCAAGTCTTACAGTTGAATCAGCCAAGTCGAGGAAAACTCTTAAGAGTCACGTAACTTCTACCTGGTGTTACCTGTAATCAAGCTAAGGTATATGTAAGAAGAATATTATCTCGTTACTATCCATTCCTCTTCCACTATCCTGCGAGGTGGTGTATTAATAGGCACAGATACTCATGATAAAGAAGGAATAAAGAGAAAGACGCGAGATACCTATAAAATGCGACAGAATATACCCACACATGCGTAATCCTAACCCATCCCAACCCAACCCAACCCTATCCTACCCCCAGCTTCACCACAGTACACAAAGTCATTCTTGGTATCAGAATGACGCCTAAACACCCTGTATCGCCTAAGACACATTTGAATCGGATGGTTCGTTGACGGTTTTATTTCTTCGGTATAAACCAGAGAAGCAATTAGTTCGTGGGAACAGTGAGTCAAAATACTTCACATCAGCTTCGTTTACGATCTCCAGCTGATATTTACTTCTGTTGTCTATATCAATCACATTTTATAATGAAAACAAAAATATGGTTAGTTACTTAAAAATGAAAAAAACATCATACTTCGATACTTAAGAGTGAGGAAAAAAGATACTTAAGATACTTAAAAATAAAAACACTCTTTGATACTTAAATTAGGACAAAATAAACGGACATAAAGATTTAACTATGAGCGGTGGATATTACGACATGTACCGGCTATCAATACAGAGGCGCTATTTAGCCGTGAAGTTCTCTCAGAAACTCAACAAGACAATATGTGGTCACGTAAAAATTTCAGGTTAATTTTTAACACCATCCGTCATTTTAAACCTTGGCACCTGTAGATTAAGAATATATATGGTGATATTTTTTCTGATGGGATAAAGGTCGTATTTGTCCAGAGAAGTAAGAGAGGAAAAAAATCACTTGAGAGGTATGACGCACAGAGTGTCTAAGGTGATAAAAGATCATATACTACCATTTGGGTTTTCAAATTAAGTTCATTACATAAAATATCAAACTCATAAAGATTACAAAAGAACAGAACATCATGAGCTCTCTACAGCTATTGTCAGCCGTCAATATGCTGATGTACAGAAGCTACACAATGTTATTGGTGACTGTAATCCCAGGAAAATGATGCTCTTTTAAACTTGGTAACTGGAGCTGTAATGCCAGAAAATGCCAAATATGACAATCTATGTGCATATGGAGTTGGAAGACAAAATTATGAAAATTTTGTCAAGAAACGTATTGTTGGTCCATTGAGCATCTGGGAAAAGATGTCCAAGGTTAATCTTCTGTCGTGGAAAGCAGCAAATAAGACTTCAACCATCAAATTGCTATCACAAGTTATAGAACTTAAGCAGGACATACAGTATATGCATCACAGAAAGGCAGCACTGTACATATCAAGTCACCAGACACTGATGTGTTTGGCATATTAAAGCAGCCTCAACTTGGAGAAAATACAAGTATGAAAACAGGAACTGGTGAGCGACGACACATTGGGCAGAGAGCCTTACAGGTTTCCATGCCTTCACAGGATCTGACTGCATTGGAAAATTTTTTGGCAAAGGAAAGAAAGCATGTTGGAGCACTTTGATGAAATCTAACACAAAAGTCCTAGATGCATTCAAGATGCTGATTAGACCAAATGCCCTCCAGCAGACATGTTTATTGGTCTAAAGGAATTTGTATTTAAGCTCTACTGTCCACGAATGACTTTCACTAAACTGTCATAACTTAGATGGCATCTCTTCAAGAAAACGCAGGCAGAAGCTGGAGAACTACCAGCGACTGCAGCAACTCTAAAGTATCATATATTGAGAGGAAGGTATCAAGCTCTTCTGTGGTCTTGTGATGCAGACAGTGAAATGCTTTCACAATTAGAGCATGGCTGGAAGATTGACAATGACTGTTTTATACTAGTAATATCAGACCAACCACCAGCTCCAGTAGCAATCACAGAACTTGTTAAATGTGGATGTGGCGTCAGGAAATGTGGATCATTGTCATGTTCATACAGAAAGAATCAGAAAGAATAGCATGACATGCACCGAGATGTGTAACTGTCAAGCAGATGATGAGAAATGCCTAAACAAGGTGAAGGATTCTGTTGTACACAGAAGACTCTGATGACGAGGACTGAAGCAATGTCGTAAATAATAACTTGTGACTTGCTTACACATGATGTATAACACTACAAACTTTTAATAAATATAAAGCGGTGGTTCTAAGCTTTTCAGATAATGGTAATATGTATATGTTTAATTTCCAGTATTTGTCTTTAGCAAATAATTTTACTTACTGCAATCTCTTCTTTGCCAGAGACAGGATGGCATATATGAGCAGCCATGTTTGTAACACACTTATGATATTATAACAGCATTCATGATATATTATGTTAAATTGTAATCATATAATACTACATGTTCATAGGTTATTAGTCATGTTTTAAGTTAATTAGGACTTAATGGTAATACATCTGTGGTTCATTACGCCGCTCTTTAATAAAACTTCTTTAAAGGCATAAAACTTATAATAAACCGTTCAGAAAAATGACACCACAAAGTTCCTTAATATAGTTTATAAGTGATTATTATAATGTATGGTGTCGTACCAATATGAAATTTTTACGGGATTACTTAAGCTCCTACACTAAAACCTGCCGACCTAACCTAACCTTTTTTACCCACCTCTCCCTACTTACCTAACCTGACATAATCTAACCTAACCTAACGTAATCTGACTTAACCTGACATAATCTAACCTAACCTGACATAATCTAACCTAACCTGACATAATCTAACCTAACCTGACATAATCTAACCTAACCTAACGTAATCTGACCTAACCTGACATAATCTAACCTTACCTGACGTAATCTGACCTAACCTGACATAATCTAACCTAACCTGACGTAATCTGACCTAACCTGACATAATCTAACCTAACCTGACGTAATCTAACCTAACCTGACATAATCTAACCTAACCTGACATAATCTAACCTAACCTGACATAATCTAACCTAACCTGACGTAATCTGACCTAACCTGACATAATCTAACCTAACCTGACATAATCTAACCTAACCTCCCCGTCTGACATAAGCTAACCTAATCAAACCTAACTTTCCCACCTACCTAACATAACCCATCTACTTATTACCTACCTAACCTAACTTAACCCAACCTGACATAATCTAACCTAACCTATTGAAACTTAACTTAACCACCTACCTCATCTAACACCACTTTGTAATCTCTCTGTGCTACAGCTGACAGGATGAGTATGGGGGGCACAATAAACTAGCCTCTAAGTGGCAAAATTAACAAAACTAACCTAACCTAACCCAACCTGACTTAACCTAACCTGATCTGATCTATCCAACTTAAAAAACTTAGAATATATAATAAAGCCGCTAGGTTAATTTAGGCTAAATATGGTTGATTCATATTTTGTTTTGACAGAAATTCCCGGCAAAATAACGTATCTATATTGAGAACCACCGCCATGTTGGTTCCACGTTAACAAGACACGGATACACTACAGAATAACCCCCGTTCGTTTAACCTCAATTACTACAGTTTACTTTATAATCTTATTTCACAATCTTCACTACATCTCGCTTCACAATCTTCACTGCATCTCACTTCACAATCTTCAGCCAGGTGAGGTTTATGGATCGGGCTTTTTGTGCGAGAGATAGGAAACGTAGGACTAGGGTATGTTTTCCTGGGGCTGGGATAGGGCATGTAGCCGAGAGGTTAGACAGAGTTTTGTCAGGGGAGGGCACCAATCCAGTAGTGTGTCTTAGTGTGGGGGGAAACGACATAGGTAAGGTTAGGAGTGAGGAACTTTTCAAGAGGTATAGGGAGGCGCTGGGGAAGATTAGAGATAGGGGAGGGGTCCCGATAGTATGTGGTGTCTTGCCTAGAAGAGGGGTTGGTCGTGAATGGCTGTCCAGGGCAATTGCTATTAATTGCCTACTGGAAAAACATTGTGCAAACAATGGTTGGGCATTCATTGATGACGGGCAACGATTTTATGGCAACGACTACCTGTACTGTCGCGACCGAGTACACTTGTCTCGTGAGGGGGTAAAGACGTTGTCTGCATCCCTGGAGCGTGAAATTGTCACTCCGAAGGGGGGGTTTCGCCAGTAGAGAGGGGTCGGGGAAAATGGGAGTCAAAACAAGCAGGTCCTGGGAAGTAGTGAAACAGAAGTAGATAATGCTGGAAAATATAGTCATAATAACAAACATCAAAGCAATAAATGTAAAACAGATAGAAACGGAAGAATATATTGAGTGTTTATTATACTAATAGTAGAAGCCTGTGTAACAAAATGGACCAGCTCAGGGCCATTGTTAGTAAAGAGAACATAGATATAATTGCAATAACGGAAACATGGATAAATTCAAACAGCAAGCATTTTTAGCAGAATTTCATATTCTAGGATATAACCTATTTAAATTTGACAGAGTAGGAAGGAGAGGTGGCGGTGTAGCAGTGTATATCAGGGAGTCATTAAAAGGCTGCAATAAATCAAACATTAAAACAAATAGCGACAATGAAAGTATTTGGGTAGAGATTGGTGAGGGCAGTGAATCCGTAGTCATTGGTGTTATATATAGACTACCTAATTTGAGTAGGAACGATGGTAAATTGCTATGAGGAAATAAAGAAGGCATCTGATAGAAACAATGTATGTATTCTAGGCTTATTTCAACTTTTCAGTAAGTATGAGATTGGAAAAATCAACTTAGCCATAATGAATCTGAAGATTTTATATAGAAGTAGTACAGATAGTTTTATATATATAAATTTATAAACTTGCCCACTAGAGGAAATAATATCCTCGATTTAGTTCTCAGTAATAATGAAAATCTAGTAAAAGATGTTGGGATTGGAGACGAACTAGGAAACAGTGATCATAAAGCCATATATTTTAACATAATATGGGATGGCAGGAAGAAGGAAAATTCGGCCTTGATCCCGGATTTTAGGAATGCTAATTACGGTAGCATAAGGAGAGACCTAAGGGATGACCCTATGGTCAAAAGATTAATCCCCCCCACACCTCCCGAAACTGTCAACTTAGGACGGGATAACCCCGAATTTAATTTAGCAGCTACTTATGAACAATTTATTGCGACAATCAATAATGCCCAAAATAAACACATCCCTAAAAGAAAATTCAGATCGATACGGAACCAACCAAAATGGATGAATAATAGACTCTTAGATCTTCTAGGAAAAAAGAAAGGAGTATATAGAAAAGTTAAGAAAGGCGAAAATCACTTACTTGGTTACTATCAGAACCTAACAAGACAGGTATAAACAGAAATAGGAAAGCAAAGAGAAATTATGAAATCAAGGTAGCAAACGACCAAATATACCCCAAAGCTTTTATCAACTGTATAAATCAAAGGTTAGAGATACAATAGGTCCCCTTAAAATCCACGACAGGAGAAATGACTGATGATGAGTTAGGAAATGTGGCACGCTAAATAGTCATTTTCGTCTGCATTCACAAATGAAAACCTAGCACAGTTTCCAGAAGTTCAAGGCGTATATAACGACAGTATAGAAAATATGTTGATGAATATCAATATTACTAGTAACGATGTGCTTAAAGAAATTAACAAACTGAAGCCTCATAAATCGCCTGGTCCAGACGAGGTATATGCTAGAATATAAAAAGAATGTAGAGATGAGTTGAGTAATCCATTAGCAGTTTTATTTAATAAGTCATTAGAATCGGGCCTAGTGCCAGAAGCTTGGAAACTTGCAAATGTAGTTCCGATTTTCAAAAAAGGTGATAAATCAATTGCATCAAATTACCGTCCCATTAGTCTCACGTCAATCATAGGCAAGTTGCTAGAGTCAATTATTGCTACAAAAATCAGAAGCCACCTTGAAACATTCAACTTAATTCATTCTTCTCAGCACGGGTTCACCTTAGGACGCTCTTGTCTCCACAAATTTGCTTAGCTTTTTCCTCAGAAGTATTTGAAGCTGCAGATAATGATAAGTCATATGATATACTTATTTAGGATTTCAGTAAAGTTATCTGATAGAGTCCTCATGAGAGATTGGATAAGGAAGGTGGGTAGCTAACATGGAATAGGTGGATCAAGTGAAATGGATTAGGTCATGGTTAACTGGTAGGAAACAAAGAGTCAGCATAAATGGATTAAAGTCAGATTCTCTTTAAAAGCGGTCAAAAGCGGAGTTCCCCAGGGATCTGTATTAGGCCCTCTGCTGCTTGTTATATTCATTAATGATCTTGATTTAGGCATAACTAGTAGGATTAGTAAATTTGCAGATGATACCAAAATGGGGAGAGTGATAAATTCAGACAGTGACTTTGAACACCTTCAAAGAGATCTAGATACCTTACATGAGTGGTCAGTAGACTGGCAAATGAATTTTAATAGTGATAAATGCAAGGTACTACAGATAGGGAAGACGAATACAAACGTTAAGTATAAACTAGGTAACACGGAAATAGAAAACTCAGTTTGTGAAAAAAATCAAGGTGTATTTGTTAGCAACGACTTGAAACCTAGAAAACAATGTATTAGCATTTCCAACAAGGCAAACAGGATTCTTGGGTTCATATCTAGGTCTGTGAGTAACAGAACTGCTGACGTTATCTTGAAACTTTACCTAAAATTAGTGAGGCCACACATGGATTATGCGGTTCAGTTCTGGTGTCCTTATTATAGAATGGACATAGATTCTTTGGAGAGAGTACAAAGAAGAATGACAAAAATGATCCATAATATTAGAAACCTTCCATATGAAGAAAGACTGAAAAGCTTAAGTAGGCTTACATTCATTAGAGAGGCGTAGAGTTAGGGAGATATGAGGAGGTGTACAAGTGGGTAAGTGGGATTAACAGTGGTAAAATGGAAGATGTTCTTGAAGCTCAGTAATAACGAAATAACTAGAACAAATGGCTTTAAATTAGATAAATTCCGATTCAGAAAGGATATAGGCAAGCACTGGTTTGGTAATAGAGCTGTGGATATGTGGAATAGGCTACCGAGTGCTATAGTAGGATCGGGGACGCTAGGGAGCTTCAAGACGAAGTTGGATAGGCACATGGAAGTGCTGGGATGGGTGCGAAAGGGATCTGCCCTGTATGGGCCAGTCGGCCTCCTGCAGTATCCCACTTTCTTATGTTCTTATGTTCTTATGTTCACCTCACAATCTTTACTACATCTCACCTCACAATCTTCACTACATTTCACTTCACAATCTTCACTACATCTCACTTCACAAACTTCACTACATCTCACTTCACAATCTTCACTACATCTCACTTCACAATCTTCACTACATCTCACTACACAATCTTCACTACATCTCACTTCACAACCTTCACTACATCTCACTTCACAATCTTCACTACATCTCACTTCACAATCTTCACTACATCTCACTTCACAATCTTCACTACTTCTCAATTCACAATCTTCACTACATCTCACTTCACAATCTTCACTACATCTCACTTCACAATCTTCACTACATCTCACTTCACAATCTTCACTACATCTCACTTCACAATCTTCATTACATCTCACTTCACAATCTTCACTACATCTCACTTCACAATCTTCACTACATCCCACTTCACAATCTTCACTAGATCTCACTTCACAATCTTCACTACATCCCACTTCACAAACTTCACTACATCTCACTTCACAATCTTCACTACATCTCACTTCACAATCTTCACTACATCTCACTTCACAATTTTCACTACATCTCACTTCACAATCTTCACTACATCTCACTTCACAATCTTCACTACATCTCACTTCACAATCTTCACTACATCTCACTTCACAATCTTCACTACATCCCACTTCACAATCTTCACTACTTCTCAATTCACAATCTTCACTACATCTCACTTCACAATCTTCACTACATCTCACTTCACAATCTTCACTACATCTCACTTCACAATCTTCACTACATCTCACTTCACAATCTTCATTACATCTCACTTCACAATCTTCACTACATCTCACTTCACAATCTTCACTACATCCCACTTCACAATCTTCACTACATCTCACTTCACAATCTTCACTACATCCCACTTCACTAACTTCACTACATCTCACTTCACAATCTTCACTACATCTCACTTCACAATTTTCAATACATCTCACTTCACAATCTTCACTACATCTCACTTCACAATCTTTCACTACTTCTCACTTCACAATCTTCACCATATCTCACTTCACAATCTTTACTACATCTCACTTCACAATCTTCACTACATCTCACTTCACAATCTTCACTACATCTCACTTCACAATCTTCACTACATCTCACTTCACAATCTTCACTACATCTCACTTCACAATCTTCACTACATCTCACTTCACAATCTTCACTACCTCTCACTTCACAATCTTCACTACATCTCACTACACAATCTTCACTACATCTCACTTCACAACATTCACTACATCTCACTTCACAATCTTCACTACATCTCACTTCACATCTTCACTACATCTCACTTCACAATCTTCACCATATCTTACTTCACAATCTTCACCACATCTCACTTCACAATCTTCACCACATCTCACTTCACAATCTTCACCACATCTCACTTCACAATCTTTACCACATCTCACTTCACAATCTTCACTACATCTCACTTCACAATCTTCACTACATCTCACTTCACAATCTTCACTACATCTCACTTCACAATCTTCACTACATCTCACTTCACAATCTTCACTACATCTCACTTCACAATCTTCACTACATCTCACTTCACAATCTTCACTACATCTCACTTCACAATCTTCATTACATCTCACTTCACAATCTTTTCTACATCTCACTTCACAATCTTCACTACATCTCACTTCACAATCTTCACCACATCTGACTTCACAATCTTCACTACATCTCACTTCACAATCTTCACTACATCCCACTTCACAATCTTCACTAACACCATCCTTCATCACTACATATAACATCCATCATCACTACTTATAACACCATCCATCATCATCACTACATATAATACTATCCATCATCACTACATATAACACGATCCATCATCACTACATATGACACCATCCACCATCAATACATATAGAACCATCCATCACGACATATAACACCATCCGACATCATTACATATAACACCAACCATCATCACTACATATAACATCATCCATTATCACTACATATAACTCCATCCATCATCACTACATATAACACCATCCATCATCACTACATATAAAACCAACCTATCATCACTACATATAACATCATCCATCATCACTACATATAACACCATCCATCATCACTACATATAGAACCATCCTATCATCACTACATATAATATCATCCATCATCACTACATATAACACCATCCAACATCACTACATATAACACCACCCATCATCACTACATATAACACCATCCAGCATCACTACATATAACACCAACCATCATCACTACATATAACATCATGCATCATCACTACATATAGCACCATCCATCATCACTACATATAAAACCATCCTATCATCACTACATATAACATCATCCATCATCACTACATATAACACCATCCATCACTACATATAGAACCATCCTATCATCACTACATATAATATCATCCATCATCACTACATATAACACCATCCAGCATCACTACATATAACACCAACCATCATCACTACATATAACATCATCCATCATCACTACATATAACACCATCCATCATCACTACATATAGAACCATCCTATCATCACTACATATAATATCATCCATCATCACTACATATAACACCATCCAACATCACTACATATAACACCACCCATCATCACTACATATTATAACACCATCCATCATCTTTACAAACACCATCCCTCTTTACTATAGTGATAAACAAAGCTTTATTTTGTTGTCAATTTCTTTAAATTCCAACCTTATTAAACCGTAATTCTTTCTGTATGGTCAAATTTTGATTTGACCTCAGTGAGAGAGCTGTTAGTGTCAGTACATCACAATGGTGTTCCGACGCACTGTATCGAAGGTGACTAAGGTGGAGGTGAAGCCTTGCCAGATGAAGGAGAAGGGCCCCGGATCTAACAAACTGCAGACCACAAAACACACTAAGACCCAAAACAACAAGACCCAAAACAACAAGAAGAAGAAGGAAACTACCACTTTCTGCCGTGTACAAAAGGACCAATACCTGCCATGGGGAGACTACATCTTCACCGGGAAAAAGACACAAAAGAAGCGCTGAACCTACGCTTCTGATATTTAAAAATACTGTAATAAAAAACATATTAATTGATTTTGTTTGTATTATTTATGCTTTTTTTTATTTTCATCTGTAAACGTGCTGTTTTGGGAATATATTTTGAGTTACATAATATTTCGGTACAGCAGTTTATTTCACTGTATCTACTTGTTTACCAAGTAACTGGACTTACAGTCTCCGATCGGGATTCTCAAAACAAATATTTGGCATCTAACTCCGTAAGTGAGCTCGTAATCTAGCCTGTAACTTACAGGACCTCAACACGATCAACCTGGATATAGTAGTCGCTATTTCCGGATTGCATGAAAAAAAATTAATAATATATGTTTTAATAATGCTTGTTAGACTTGTTTTATCATAGAATAATGAAGAAAATGTTTTGTACATCAACATACTAAAATACAATATTAGTTTTGTTTTAAGGCCAGAAGAGGCTTGGCTGTTCTATTTCTCGCTTTATGGAAGAGATGCAGCTTTTGTCTTCTTACAACTTTTCAAGTAATTTGTACCAAAATAGAAGATTTTTATTGTCCACATTTAGGGTATATTTTTTTTTATGACTGAATAAACTTGCAGATAGACCTTATTAATGTGGTATAGCTGTAAATATCCTTCAGTAATGAAATCCAAATATGAGGTCAAGTGAACATTTTTGCCTAGACTCCGCCTTTGTTAGGACCAAGTTATAACAAGTTATTCTGCCAAGTATCCAATAAGTACCCATGACTCAGAGTTAAATAATACCTAACCTAATCTAAGTTCATCAAACCTAATAAAAAAAGTGGGGCAAAAAATAAGTGGTAAAGAATTTTTTTTCTCAGAAAAAGAATTATATTCAGAGGTTTTTATCCGATACATTCAGTCGTGATTTTTTTGATGCAAAATTAGTAAAATGTATTTAACCCTAACACTACCTCACCTTACCTAATCTTACCTTACCTTATCTAACCTAACCTAATGTTACCTAACCTAACCAAGCCGCAACGCTCATGACACACTTGAGTTCTCTAGAAAGTTTTAATTTCATTTTCTTTTTTTAAAAATACATTTGCAGAGACAACAAACTTTTGATAATTATTTCTCCAACATATCTATAAATCTGTTGATGATATATAAATTTAGGATAGGTTAGGTTTGGTGTGATTAGGATAGGTTAGGCTAGTTTAGGATAGTCTAAGTTAGCTTAGGAAAGGCTAAGTTAGGTTACGATACACTAGGTTAGGTTTTAATCTGCATGATATTTTTACTGAACTTTTTAACGATGTTATAATCCTGGCAGCAGGGTATCGATCACGAAAATAACACTTTGGTAGTTATAACATTTGATAAAGTTTATTATTACTGTAACATGAAACAAATCACTATAGCTGTACTTATCAATCCAGTATTAAATCTGTATTATCTTTGACCATCGCTCATTGGCCAGCTTAGCTCTGCACTGTTCTCTGATATAATAAAGTATTGGTGAATGGGAATATTAATCATTTGTGAGTCACTTACTATAAAGGAAACTGTAACGGATTCTATGGACAGTTGGGAATATTTTCACGGAATAAGTCGGAGTAACTCCCCTCTTGCCCAAAAGCGATCCAAGGAGTTAATTCACAGAGCGAAAATCTAGACGAGTCTTCCTTGTTTGTTTTAGGTCATAACAACGAAAAGTTTAATAATGTTTATTACAATGATTCAGGTTTTACTGTAATTCTTCTTTTTATATTTTTAGTATTTTGTAGATTTTTTTCACCCAGTTCATTTCTTGTTTAGATTCATTATTGCAATTATTTTTATTACAGAGTTGAATTAAAAGTTTATATCTAAGTATTTTACAGCTTCACAAATACTTTTATAAAATGTTGATACACACAGTTGACAGTTTTTAGTTCTTTCTTGTAATACCTCAGTATTACTCTGTTAAATTCTTACCATTTACACCTGACCATTTATTTATTTATTTTACAAATTGTTTAAAGAGAGAACATCACCAGCAGGATACAGATGATGAAGTAAATAGAAGTTTGTAACCTAACCCTACCCCCCACTGCTACCCCTCCCTCTTGTCCCACATTCTTACTCGTCACTCCTACCCCTTACTCCTACCCCTTACTCCCACCCCTTAATCCCACCCCTTATTCCCACCCCTAGCTCCCACCCCTTCCTTCTACCCCTTACTTCTACCCCTTACTCCTACCCCTTACTTCTACCCCTTACTTCTACCCCTTACTCCTACCACTTACTCCTACCACTTACTCATACCCCTTACTCCCACCCCTTGCTTCCACCCCTTGCTTCCACCCTCTTACTCGTACCCCTTGCTCCCAACCCTTACTCCTACCCCTTACTGCCACCCCTTACTGCCACCCCTTACTCCCACCCCTTACTCCTACCCCTTACTCCGACCCCTTAATCCCACCCCTTAATCCCACCCTTACTTCCACGCCTTACTCCCACCCCTTACTCCCACCCCTTACTCCCTAAATCTTTACTCCTACCCCTTACTCGCACCCCTTACTCCCACCCCTTACTCCCACACTTACTCCCACGCCTTACTCCCACTCCTTACTCCCACCCCTTACTCCCAACCCTTACTCCCACCCCTTACTCCTACCCCTTACTCCCACCCCTTACTCACACCCCTAACTCCCACCCTTACTCCCACGCCTTACTCCCATGCCTCCAACCCCTTACTCCCACCACTTACTCCCACCCCCTACTCCCACCCCTACTCCTACCCCTACTCCTACCTCTACTCCCACCCCTTACCCCACCCTTACTCCCACCCCTACTCCCACCCCTTACTCCCACACTTACTCCCACCCCTTACTCCCACTTTTACTCCCACGCCTTACTCCCACCCCCTACTCCCACCCCCTACTCCCACCCTTACCCCACCCCTCTACTCCCCACGCCCTCACTCCCACGCCTTACTCCCACGCCTTACTCCCACCCCTTACTCCCAAACGCTACCCACCCCCTTACCCCGGCACCCATTACCCCATCCCTACTCCCACCCTCTTACTCCACCCCTACTCCTACCCCCTACTCCCACCCCTTACTCCCACCCCTTACTCCCACGCCTTACTCCCACGCCTTACTCCCACCCCTTACTCCCACCCCTACTCCCACGCCTTACTCCCACCCTTCACTCCTACCCTTCGCTTCTACCCACACTGTTACCCCACACTACGCTGTTAATTGAAGACATCATACATTTGTTCACTTAGACACCACTTATTATTCAGGACCTAATGGCTATAATATCAGAGTCATTATTCTTAACTCAACTTTATATATATATCAATTGTCAAAAACCTTCACCACAAGAAAGAAAAGAACAGTCGGGTATGGCAGAAAATGTAATAAACGAACATGGAGTAAGACATCAAGCTCTATATTGTAAACAAGATCATCGTCATTGTTTATTTATTGCGAGGAAAAATATTGTTCGCAATATAATTATAAAAACCTTCTGTAATTCATTCTCTTCATTACACTAAAAAGTAATGAAGTATATAAAGAAAATAGTTTATAAATTACTAAAATAAAAATACGTATAAAAAAGTAAAATAACATCTATTGATGGAATAGAAAAGAATTATATCGTAAGTGGGTAAAAGATTTCTTGGGTAGGTTTTAGAATACAATAACTGTTTTCTGCATTACACCGATGGTTCCAAGTCAGAAATTATCCTTAAGTTTTGTGAATCAGTATTTACAGTTTTTCTTAAAGGGTGACTTAAGTTACGGTCACACGATCCCTTTGATGAGCAATTAATTTGGAGCAAGAACTTACGAGTAATTTCTTCCAAATGTGGTCACACGAGTGGCTCTTGGTTCAGTTACTACAGCAAGAAAAAAAAGTTAACGCGGCTGTGCGAGTAGAAGGGAGACGGAACATCACAACAACAATGCAGACGACGCAGCAGCTATCCTTGGTATTATTGTTATTATTAAAAAGAAATGAGAGAAAGCGAAGAAAAACTATTGGGGACTCGTAAGTGGCTGGCGAGGAGGAGGAACTAGTGTTTAATATAGACTGGTTCAACTATCGTAGTTACAGTAGGGAGGGTTGTTAGTGTGTGGAGAATGACCGGCTGTATGGGCTTGTGTTTTGTAAACAAACACGCCAAAACACCACCCAAATAATAAACTCAGTGTGTCGTAAAAAACTGTTTGTGCATTTTATACATAATGTTATTGATCTATGTTATATATAGCCAAGGTAAATACTCGATAAATAAGCTTCGTGTCATTAAATATGGTATTAACCGGTTTTGAACCGATAATCTTGCTCGAAATAGTCAAGAAATTGACTATCACGATTGTCAATAAAAATGCTTCAAAAACTTGCTCGAATTTCTCGAAAATTGCTCGAAATAACTTTCCGGCAAGAAATTGCTAAAAAAAAATGCGCCCATGTGACCAGTGCTTTAAGAATTGTATGATATCCTCATGGCAATGGAAACACACACACACACACACACTCACCCCATACACAGTCACACACTCACCATGCACAATCACACACACCCATACACACACCGTACATGCACAAACCATACACACACATACACACACACACACACACACACACACACACCATACATACACACACCATACACATACACACACCATACACACATACACACACACACACACACACACCATGCACACACCATACAAACAAACAAATACACACCATATACACACACACACACACACACAATGCACACACACACACCATGCACACTCACACACACACACACACCATGCACACTCACACCATGCACACACACACTAATTGTTTTAATTTAGTTCTTGGAACTCTTAAGTGGCAGCGCTTGATGTAAACACTTCTTGGCATTTTCTGTTTATCTAGTAGCAGGTATACACACAGATGTAATATGAGTAAATAAATTATGAATTCTGTCCAGGGAAGTGTTGTGAATATGACCTTGAGATAACACTTGTGTTAAGTGTGAATTTCCCTGTCTAGTGATATGTCCAACTACTACTCTGGGCCGCGAGACAGTGGTAGTGATTACAGATTGCCAACGAGGGGGCTAGTTTATTGGGCACCCCCTTACATCCTGTGCAAGGTGAAGCGCAGAAGCGTTTACAGTGCCCAACTGGGAAGCATGCGGAGTTCATGCTTGCCTTTATGACTCATGCATTAAGGGCGTAAAAGGCCTGAAGGGTCATTGGTTTTGTCAGCAAGTTACATAAAGTGACAATGATGAGTGTGTGGGGGGAAAATTCCTGGTACAATTTATCTGTTTATGGCAAAGTGTGGCAGGTCCCTATTAATGTGAGCGGTGTTTACTGAATCAGCTGACCCTGGCTCGACCTTTTGAGAGACGCAAGCCAAGTGATCTAAGAGTCGTGAATAACATGGTGAATTACTTGGTGTTATTCATTTGGGTGAATATTTGTATAAATCAAAGGTGCTGTCACACACACACACACACACACACACACACACACACCACACGTGGCACACCACCAACACACAGTTTCTGAGAAGGAGTTTGAGATTGCATTTAACGAAGTCTTAACTGGGAAAATGTTGTATGGCTTTTGTTATGGGGTAAGTTCTGGCGTGAACATTAAGACTATTTTCATAATTTTTTGTAACTAATATTTTTATCTGCCTGGTACAATTATTTATTAATTTGTATTGTAAGTTATGTCTTGATAGTCGATGTAATGTAACAATTTATTTTTTGTGTTAATGTTCATATAGATTGGTTCAGTGTTGCGGCTCTGACTCGTCAACGATGTTAATAAGCTCTTGAGTACATACTGCTGGTGAAACTATGTTAAATTAACAACACGACAGACAAGTACTATAATACCTTAACATTTAACAATAATTCAGCCTTAATTTAATTTTTTCACCAACTTAAGACACATAACCCAGAAGGAAGTAAGACGGGCAACATAACGCGGGATATCGTGGGTTTACCTAAGTGTACCTATGGAATCCTGAAGTAACACATTATGGGAAAATGCGAGCCCCAAGCAAGTGGTTCTCCCTCAACATGGACGCAAACATCAGATGGACAAAGAAACAGAAGAACCCCGGATATACATTCATTTATTCTACAAAAAAGTTACGTAAACGAGCGTTAAATACGTTTAAGTAATCACAGTTTACGAAGCTGAAGTCGAGATATTAGAAGATGAAGAAGACTTTAGCATATCAGTATACCCCACGACCGGCGCCAGGATGTTAAGTGTGCCATCAGGGTATATTAGCGCTGAGAGACGGATGCTATCGTGGTATATTAGCATACCTTCACCCTGAATGGTATATCAAAAAGTACAGGATTTACTTCACAGATATTTAGTTATATCTATCGGTATATTATATAAATTATATCAATATATCTGTGTATACCAAATATGGCATCAGAGTATATCACCGTTTGCCATCATATTCTCTAAATAACCTCAAAGTATACCCCCGAATGTTTAATATCATACACTATAAATGACACTGTAGTATGTTAGTATATAATCAGGGTATAACATAAATAATATCAGCATTGTTTAGAATATCATATATATTAAGCGTGAGGAATGGATGTATATGATTCAATATATCATAGTTACATAAAGCGGTATGTCAGCTCATCAGCATATCACTAGAATGACATCAGAGTATAGGACACTATACTCCAATAAATACTGTCAGGTATCTAAGTATATCAGGGTAATCACTGAGAAGTGTCAGAACATATCAGCATATTCCTTGACTGGTAACAAAGCATATCAACATACTCAAAGTATAATCAATGTCTCCGGAATAAACAAGCCAGTGACAGCAGCATATATTTCTGAAAATCAGCTGTGAAATATGTTCAGAACAGCCCAAAGTATACTATAATATTAAGCAACATTTGAAATATACCAGTATACTTCTTAACAGTCAGGGAAAAAATCATTATACAGATTAGTGTCCTCGAAGCAGATCAACTTGTCTCCTGCTTTCTGGGGACCCATTAGTGGCATATCAGTATATCCAAAGAGACACATCGGAGTATATTACCATATATCCCAAGTGCCATGAAGGGATATCAACATACCTGAGTATATTAACTAGCTCTCATAGTCTTCCACTCTCTCTTAGATCCATCAGACTATGTCAGCATATCACCCTATCTCTGGAAGGTCCAGCTTACCTTTAATTTGAAAGTATGTCGAAGCATACTAACAGATCCCCTGAATGCCTTGAGAACATATCAGTATACTTCTAGGTTAATTCATATCATATCAGTATATCCCCTGAATCTAAGGTATAGCTAACCTCATTTCAAAGTATTATTAGAGTATGTTAACATATTCCCTTAGAAGCATACCAGCATATCTCTTATGTCATTACAGTCAACCAGTATACGCTCAGAGATAGATGCAAGCATATCAGGGTATATTAGCATACCCTGTAAGAGAGATATGAGCCTAGCTACATAACCAAGTATATCAGCATACCCCATATGCTCTTATAGTACATCAGCACACCCTCTGAGAGACAGAACCATACCAACATATCAGAACATATTAGTATATCCTTTAGAGTGATATGACAAGAGTATATCAGCATAGTCTTTGAGGAGCATATCAGACCATCCTAGCATAAGCTCTTTAAGATAGATGGGAGCATATCTTAAATAGACTGGAACATACCAGAGCATATTAGCATATTAGCATATTAGCAAGGTGAGGAGGAGGAGGAGGAGGCAGGTGTCCACCGACCAGGTATGCCGATAGTCTGGTGATAATGTGGGTAAAACTAGTGTGTGTGTGTGTGTGTGTGTGTTCGTTTTCATGTTTATTTCTTGTAAGGTATGTGTCACCTAGCCGGCCATTTTGTTTACATTTTTCGGTCGCTCTAAAATACCATTAAAACAATATTGAGTATAAACGTTTGGCTCAACTGATGATCTCAAACATGTCCCAACTTTTTGCCTCAACTCACATTCTGTAATCCATTTAGGTAGATGTCCCTCACTACACATACACTGGACTATGTGTAATGCTAATGTGTTATCAAGATATTGCACATTATAAGTTCATGTAAAAGGGCCACATATATCAAACGGAGGAATTTAGAGCCATTACACCACCTGTATCATTAGTTGTCGCCAGGTGAAGGAATGTTTAGGTAGATTATATTTTATTTACTGTAATTAAAGTTTCAATACCTAAGACGTTCCACTATAAGAGTCTTTCAACCTCAGGTAAGGTCTAAAGACTTTCTCCTCTAGGTCTTACACCCTGGAGTAGCTGTATCGTCCACATAGGTAATTACTCCACAAGGAACTACAAGTTACACCTTGATGTAATACTTCATTTATTGCCAAACTTTATAGGGAAATATTTTTTCACAAAGAATTTCAAGTTACAATTTCACATAACAAGTCACATTACAAACGTTCCTTCCGCTTACAGTTAAACTTTGCAATGTCAAGATATTTTTTTCACTGCAGAGGAAAGTATCCGTCATCATCACCACACACACACACAAAGACAAAACTCCTGTATCCAGATTCTCAAAAGTTTATAAATTAAATTCTTCCCTAAAATTAAACAGACAATACATCTATTTATCATAGAGTATGTGAACAATATCGACGCCATATTGGTTACCATCTTTGAGTTATATAATTAGTTAGCTTCATAGTGTTAATTATTAAGTTAAAAAGGAAAAAATAATCTACTAGTGTGTGTTGTGACCAAAATATATCAACATTGTATTTACTTTCTCCTCCAGGGGGCACTAAGTCTAGAAAAATGACACAATTGACATCTACATAAAGTGACTGATCAAG
>NW_024716914.1:0-11407 GCF_018991925.1 Homarus americanus | reverse complement strand
CCCAGGTACTGCACTGACACTCCGGTACACCTCTGACACTCCCAGGTACCTCAGGCACTCCCAGGTACACCTCCGACACTCCCAGGTACACCTGACACTCCAGAGTACACCTCTGACACTCCCAGGTACACCTCCAGCCTCCCAGGTACACCTCAGACACTCCCAGGTACCTCCGACACTCCCAGGAACACCCTGACACTGCCAGGTACACCTCTAGACACTCCCAGGGTACACCTCTGACACTCCCAGGTACACCCCGACACTCCCAGGTACACCTCAGCACTCCCAGGTACCACCTCAGACACTCCAGGTCACACCTCTGACACTCCCAGGTATGTAACTGACACTCCCAGGTACACCTCTGACACTCCCAGGTACACCTTGACACTCCAGGTACCTCAGACACTCCCAGGTAACCTCTGACACTCCCAGGTACACCTCAGACACTCCAGGTTACACCTCAGACACTCCCAGGTACACCTCAGACACTCCCAGGTACACCTCAGACACTCCAAGGTACCTCTGACACTCTTAGGTATACCAAGCACTTCCAGGTACCTCCTGACACTCCCAGGTACACATCTGACCTCCCAGGTACCCTTGACCTCCCAGGTACCACTGACACTCCCAGGTAACACCACTGACGCTCCCAGGTACACCAATGACACTCCCAGGAACTCCACTGACACTCCTGGTACATCTCTGACACTCCCAGGTACACCTCAGACACTCCCAGTACACCTCCGACTCTCCCAGGTACACCCCTGACCTCCAGGTCACACCTCCGACACTCCCAGGCACACCTCCGACCTCCCAGGAACACCTCTGACACTCCCAGGTACACCACCGACACTCCCAGGTACACCCCTGACACTCTCAGGTACCTCTGACATCCCCAGGTACCTCTGACACTTGGGTACACCCCGACACTCCCAGGTACACCTCTGACCTCCCAGGTACACCTCAGACACTCCCAGGTAGCCTCTGATGCTCCCAGGTATATAAATGACACTCCCAAGTACACTGACACTCCAGGTACACCGCTGACACTGCCAATACACCTCCAACACTCCCAGGTACACCTCCGATACTCCCAGGTACACCTCAGACACTCCCAGGTTACACCTCAGACACTCCCAGGTACCTCAGACACTCCCAGGTACACCTCAGACACTCCCAGGTACACCTCAGACACTCCCAGGTACACCTCAGACACTACAAGGTGCACCTCTGACACTGCAAGGTACACCTCCAGACACTGCCAGGGAACCTCAGACACTGCCAGGTACACCTCAGACACTCTCAGAACACCTCAGACACTCCTAGGTACACCTCTGACACTCCCAGGTACACCTCTGACAATCCCAGGTACACCTCTGACACTCCCAGGTACTCCTCAGACACCTCCCAGGTACACCATGACACTCCCACGTACACACTCTGACACTCCCAGTGCACCTCTGACACTCCCTGGTACTCCTCTGACACTCCCAGGAACACCTCAAGAAACTCCCAGGTAACCTCTGACATTCCCACGTACACCAATGACACCCTCAGGTACCTTTGACCTCCCAGGTACCTCAGACACTTCGGTACACCTTTGACACGCCCTGGTACACCTCCTTACCTCCCAGGTACACCTCAGACACTCCCAGGTACAATTCTGACCTCCCATGTACACCACTGACACTTCCAGGTACACCTCTGGCACTCCCAGGTACCTCTGACACTCCCAGGTACAACTCTGACACTCCCAGGTACACCTCAGACACTCCCAGGTACACCTCTGACACTCTTATGTATACCGCTGACACTACCAGGTTCACCCCTGACACTCCCAGGTACACCTCTGACACTCCCAGGTACAACCGGCCTCCCAGGTACACCTCTGACCCTCCCAGGTACACCTCTGACACTCCCGGTACACCTCCGACACTCCCAGGTACAGCTCCGGCACTCCCAGGTACCTCTGACACTCCCAGGTACACCTCAGACACTCCCAGGTACCTCTGATGCTCCCAGGTATACATCTGACATTCCAGGTACACCACTGGCCTCCCAGGTACACCTCTGACACTGCCGTACACCTCAGACACTCCCAGGTACACCTCCGATGCTCCCAGGTACCTCCGACACTCTCAGGTACACCACTGACACTCCCAGGTACACCTCAGACACTTCCGTGCACCTCAGACCTCCCAGGTACACCTTAGACACTCCCAGGTACACCTCAGACACTCCCAGGTGCACCTCTGACACTGCCAGGTGCCTTGACACTCCCAGGCACACCTCTGGCCTCCCAGGTACACCCCAGACCTCCCAGATACACCTCGACCTCCCAGGTACTCCTCCGGACACGAGTACACCTCAGACACTCCCAGGTACCCCAGATGCTCCCAGGTACACCTCTGACACTCCCTGGTATACCCCTGACACTCCCAGGTACACCACAGACACTCCCAGGTACACTTCCGCTTCTCCATGTGCACTTCTGACACTCCCAGGTCACCACAGACACTCCAAGGTACCTTCTCACACTCCCAGATACACCTCCGACACCTCCCAGGTACACCCTGACCTCCCAGGTACACCTCTGACTCTCCCAGGTACCTCGGCCTCCCAGGTACCACTCTGACACTCCCAGGTGCACCTCTGACACTCCCTGGTGCACCTCTGACACTCCCAGGAACACCTCAGACACTCCCAAGTACACCACTGGCCTCCCAGGTACACCTCTGACCTCCCAGGTACACCAGAGCACCCTCAAGTACCTTTGACACTCCCAGGTCACCACTGACCTCCCAGGTACACCTCTGGCACTCCCAGGTACACCTCTGACACTCCCAGGTACAACTCTGAAACTCCCAGGTGCACTTCAGACCCTCCCAGCTACCTCTGACACTCTTGGGTATACCGCTGACACTCCCAGGTACACCCCTGACACTCCCAGGTACACCTCTGACCTCCCAGGTACCTCCCCGACCTCCCAGGTACACCTCTGATACTCCCAGGTACACCACTGACGCTCCCAGGTACACCAATGACCTCCCAGTTACTCCACTGACACTCCCTGGTACACCTCTGACAATCCCAGGTACACCACTGACGCTCCCAGGTAACCTCTGGCACTCTCAGGTACACCTCTGACACTCCCAGGTACACCACTGGCGCTCCCAGGTACACCAGTCAGCACTCCCAGGTACTCCACTGACCTCCCTGGTACATCTCTGACACTCCAGGTACACCTCAAACACTCCCAGGTACACCTCCAACACTCCCAGGTACACCCCTGACACTCCAAGGTGCACCTCTGACTCTCCAGGTCCTCCGACACTCCCAGGTACACCTCCGATACTCCCAGGTACACCTCTGACACTCCCAGGAACACCTCTGACACTCCCAGGTGCACCACCGACACTCCCAGGTACACCCCTGACACTCTCAGGTACCTGACACTCCCAGGTACACCTCTGGCCTCCCAGGTACACCTCCGACACTCCCAGGTACACCTGTGACACTCCCAGGCACACCTCTGACACTCCTGGTACACCTCAGACACTCCCAGGTACACCTCTGACCTCCCAGGTACACCTCTGACCTCCCAGGTACACCACTGACGCTCCCAGGTGCACCAGACACCTCCCAGGTACTCACTGACACTCCTGGAACATCTCTGACCTCCCAGGTACAACTCAGACACTCCCAGGTACACCTCCGACCTCCCAGGTACACCCCTGCCTCAAGGTACACCTCTGACTCTCCCAGGTACACCTCCGACACTCCATGTACACCTCCGACACTCCCAGGTACCTCTGACCTCCCAGGACACCTCTGACACTCCCAGGTACACCACCGACACTCTCAGGTACACCTCTGACCTCCCAGGTACACCTCTGACACTCCAGGTACACCTCCGACACTCCCAGGTACACCTCCGGCACTCCCAGATACACCTCTGACACTACCCAGGTACACCTCAGACACTCCTAGGTACACCTCTGATACTCCCAGGTATACATCTGACACTCCCAAGTACACCACTGACCTCCCAGGTACACCGCTGCACTGCCAGATACCTCAGACACTCCCAGGTACACCTCCGATACTCCCAGGTACACCTCCGACACTCTCAGGTACACCACTGACACTCCCAGGTTACACCTCAGACACTCCAGGTACACCTCAGACACTCCCAGGTACACCTCAGACACTCCCAGGTACCTCAGACACTCCCAGGTACACCTCCAGACACTACCAGGTGCACCTCTGGCACTGCCAGGTACCTCAAACACTACCAGGAACACCTCAGACACTGCCAGGTACCTCAGACAATCTCAGGAACACCTCAGACACTCCTAGGTACACCTCTGACCTCCCAGGTACCTCTGACATTCCCAAGTACCCTCTGACACTCCCAGGTATACCTCAGACACTCCCACGTACACACTCTGACTCCCAGGTACACCTCTGACACTCCCAGATACACCTCAGACAATCTCAGGAACACCTCAGACACTCCTAGGTACACCTCTGACACTCCCAGGTACACCTCTGACATTCCCAGGTAAACCTCTGACACTCCCAGGTACACCGCTGACAATCTCACGTACCTCCTGAGCACTCCCAGGTACCTCTGACCTCCCTTGGCCTCCTCTGACACACCCAGGAACACCTCAGACACTCCCAGGTACACCCCCTGGCACTCCCAGGTGCCGCCTCTGACACTCCAGGTACCTCTGACCTCCCAGGTACACTTCTCCACTCCCAGATACACCTCCGACACTCCCAGGTACACCCCTGACACTCCCAGGTACCTCTGACTCTCCCAGGTACACCTCTGACATTCCCAGGTACACTCCTGAAACTCCCAGGTACACCTCTGACACTCCCTGGTACTCCTCTGACCTCCCAGGAACACCTCAGACACTCCCAAGTACAACTGACACTCCCAGGTACACCTCTGACCTCCGGTACACCAATGACACCCTCAGGTACACCTTTGACACTCCCAGGTCACCTCAGACACTTCAGGTACTGACACTCCCAGGTGCACCTCACATACCTCCCAGGTACCTCAGACCTCCCAGGTACACCTCTGACACTTCTAGGTACACCACTGACCTCCCAGGTACACCTCTGGCACTCCCAGGTACACCTCTGACCTCTCCCAGGTACAATCTGACCTCCCAGGTACACCTCAGACCTCAGCTACACCTCTGACCTCTTAGGTGTCTGTGTTGCTCCCAGGTACACCCCTGACCTCCCAGGTACACCTCGACATCAGGTACACCTTGACACTCCCAGGTGCATTTGCTCCCAGGTACACCACCTGACGCTCCCAGGTGCACAATGACGCTCCCAGGTACTCCACTGACCTCCCTGGTACATCTCTGACCTCCCAGGTGCACCTCAGACACTCCCAGGTACACCTCCGACACTCCAGGTACACCCCTGACACTCACAGGTGCTCCTCTGACTCTCCCAGGTACACCCTCACCTCCAAGGTACACCTCCGACACTCCCAGGTACCTCCGACACTCCCAGGAACACCTCTGACACTCCAGGTACACCTCCGACTCTCCCAGGTACACCCCTGACCTCAGGTACACCTCTGACCTCCAGGTACACCTCTGCCTCCCAGGTGCACCTCCGACACTCCCAGGTACACCTCCGGCACTCCCAGGTACACCTCTGATACTCCCAGGTATGCATCTGACACTCCAGAGTACACCACTGACAATCCCAGGTACACAGGGTAAACATCTGACACTCCCAAGGTATACCTCTGACACTCCCCAGGTACACCTCTGACACTCCCAGGAATACCTCAGACACTCCCAGGTACACCGCTGACCTCCCCACGTAAACACTCTGAGCACTCCCAGGCTTTTCAGGCTTTTCCTGGCCTCCTCTGGCCTCCCGAGAACACCTCAGACACTCCCAGGTACACACTGACACTGCCATGTGCACCTCTGACACTCCCAGGTACACCAATGACACCCTCAGGTACACCTTGACACTCCCCAGGTACACCTCAGACACTTCCAGGTACCTGGCCCCGGCTCCAGGTACCTCCTCCTCCCAGGTACACTCAGGCTTGCTCCAGGTGCACCACTGACACTCCCAGGTACACCTCTGGCACTCCCAGGTGCCTCTGACCTCCCAGGCACACCTCTGACAACCTCCCAGGCACACCTCCTGACACTCCCTGGTACACCTCGAACCTTGCAGGCCACCTCCAGGCACTCCCAGGTACCCCAACCATCACGGGTACCTCAAATCTCCCATTTTCTCTGACACTCCAGGGTACCTCCCGACACTCTGATGCACCTCCGACACTCCCAGGAAAACCTCTGACTTGCTCCCAGGTACACACCAGCTGTCCCAGGTGCACACCACTTGACACTCTCAGGTACCTGACCTCCCACCTCTGACACTTGGTGCCTCCAACACTCAGTGCACCTCAAACACTCCCAGGTACCTCAGACACTTCCAGGTACACCTTTGACCTCCAGGTGCCCACCTCATACACTCCCAGGAACACCTCGAACACTCCCAGGTGCCCACCTCCTGACACTTCTGGGTACCACCAAGCACTCCCAGGCACACCTCTGGCACTCCCCAGGCACACCTCTGACACTCCCAGGTACAACTCTGGCACTCCCAGGTGCACCTCAGACCTCTGAATGCACCTCTGACACTCTTGGGTGTCTGCTGACACTCTGAGTACACCCCTGGCACTCCCAGGTGCACCTCCTGACCTCCCAGGTACACCGCCAGCAATCCCAGGCCACACCTCAACCTCCCCAGGTACACCACTGACGCTCCCAGGTACACAATGACACTCCCCAGGTACTCCCACTGACACTCCCTGGTACATCTCTGACACTCCCAGGTACACCTCAGACACTCAGGGCACCTCCGACACTCCCAGGCCACACCCCCTGAGCACTAACCAGGTACACCTCTGACTCTCCCAGGTGCCTCTGACGCTCCAGGTACACCTCCGACACTCCCAGGTGCCTCCGACACTCCCAGGAACACCTCTGAGCACGCTCCCAGGTACACCACCGTCTCCCAAGTGCACCCTGTTGCTCCTCAGGTACACCTCTGACACTCCCAGGTACACCTCTGACAGCCTCCCAGGTACACTCCGACACTCCCAGGTACACCTCCCGGCACTCCCAGGTACACACTCGTGCTCCCAGGTGTCGCATCTGACACTCGAAAGTACCACTCCCAGGTACACCCCTGACACTCTCAGGTACACCTCTGACACCCCAGGCACACCTCTGACACCCCAGGTACACCCCCGACACTCCCAGGCACACTCTGACACTCCCAGGCACCCTCGACACCCCAGGTACACCTCTGATACCCTAGGGACACCCCAGGCACACCGCTGACACTGCCAGACACCCTCAGACACTCGGCACACCTCCGACACCCCAGGCACACCCCAGACACTCCCAGGCACACCTCAGACACCCCAGGCACACCTCAGACACTACCAGGTGCAACTCTGACACTGCCAGGTACACCTCAGACACTGCCAGGAACACCTCAGACACTGCCAGGTACACCTCAGACACTCTCAGGAACACCTCAGACACCCAAGTGCACCTCTGACACTCCCAGGTACACCCCTGACAATCCCAGGTACACCTCTGACACCCCAGGCACCTCAGACACTCCCAGGCACACCGCTGACACTCCCAATGCACACTCTGACACCCCAGGTACACCTCTGACACTCCCTGGTACTCCTCTGACACTCCCAGGAACACCTCAGACACCCCAGGTACACCTCTGACACTCCCAGGTACACGAATGACACCCTCAGGTACACCTTTGACACTCCCAGGTACACCTCAGACACCTTTGACAATCCCAGGTACACCTCATACACTCCCAGGTACACCTCAGACACTCCTAGGTACACCTCTGACACTCTTAGGTATACCTACGGACACTCCCAGGTACACCCCTGACACTTCCAGGTACACCTGACACTCCCAGGTACACCCTTGACACTCCCAGGTACACCACTGACACTCCCAGGAATCACCACTGACGCTCCCAGGTACACCAATGACACTCCCAGGTACTCCACTGACACTCCCTGGTACATCTCTGACACTCCCAGGTACACCTCAGACACTCCCAGGTACACCTCCGACTCTCCCAGGTACACCCCTGACACTCACAGGTACACCTCTGACTCTCCCAGGTACACCTCTGACACTCCCAGGTACACCTCCGACACTCCCAGGTACCTCCGACACTCCCAGGAACACCTCTGACACTCCCAGGTACACCACCGACACTCCCAGGTACACCCCTTCACTCAGTACCTCTGACACCCAGGTACCTCTGACACTCCCAGTACCCCGACACTCCCAGGTACACCTCTGACACTCAAGTGCCTCAGACACTCCCAGGTACACCTCTCTAATACTCCCAGGTATATAACTGACACTCCCAAGTACACCACTGAACCTCCCAGGTACACCGCTGACACTGCGCCCCTCAGACACTCCCAGGTACACCTCCGATACTCCCAGGTACACCTCAGACACTCCCAGGTTACACCTCAGACACTCCCAGGTACACCTCAGACACTCCCAGGTACACCTCAGACACTCCCAGGTACACCTCAGACACTCCCAGGTACACCTCCAGACACTACCAGGTGCACCTCTGACACTGCAAGTACACCTCAGACACTGCCAGGAACCTCAGACACTGCCAGGTACAACTCAGACACTCTTAGGAACACCTCAGACACTCCTAGGTACACCTCTGACACTCCAGGTACACCTCTGACAATCCCAGGTACACCTCTGACACTCCCAGGTATTCCTTAGACACTCCCAGGTACACCGTGACACTCCCACGTACACACTCTGACACTCCCAGGTACACCTCTGACACTCCCTGGTACTCCTCTGACACTCCCAGGAACACCTCAAACTCCCAGGTACACCTCTGACACTCCAGGTACACCAGACACCCTCAGGTACACCTTTGACACTCCAGGTACACCTCAGACACTTCCAGGTACACCTTTGACACTCCCAGGTACACCTCATACACTCCCAGGTACACCTCAGACACTCCCAGGTACACTTCTGACACTCCATGTACACCACTGACACTCCCAGGTACACCTTTGGCACTCCCAGGTACACCTCTGACACTCCCAGGTACAACTCTGACACTCCCAGGTACACCTCAGACACTCCCAGGTACACCTCTGACACTCTATGTATACCGCTGACACTCCCGGTACACCCCTGACACTCCCAGGTACACCTCTGACTTCCCAGGTACACCTCTGACACTCCTGGTGCTCTCTGACACTCCCAGGAACACCTCAGACACTCCCAGGTACCTGTTGCTCCCCAGGTACACCTCTGACACTCCCAGGTACACCACCACACCCTCAGGTACACCTTTGACACTCCGGAGTACACCTGAACACTTCCAGGTACACCTTTGACACTCCCAGGTACACCTCCTTACACTCCCAGGTACACCTCAGACACTTCCAGGTACACCTCAGACACTCCCAGGTACACCTCTGACACTCCCAGGTACACCACTGACACTCCCAGGTACACCTCTGGCACTCTCAGGTACACCTCTGACACTCCCAGGTACACCTCTGACACTCCCAGGCACACCTCTGACACTCCCTGGTACACCTCAGACACTCCCAGGTACACCTCTGACACTCCCAGGTACACCTCTGACACTCCCAGGTACACCACTGACGCTCCCAGGTACACCAATGACACTCCCAGGTACTCACTGACACTCCTGGTACATCTCTGACACTCCCATGTACACTCAGACTGCGGTACACCTCAGACACTCTCCAGGAACACCTCGAACACTCCCTAGGTACACCTCTGACCTCCAGGTACACCTCCGAGACTCCCAGGTACACCTCCGACCTCCCAGGTACACCTCAGACACTCCCAGGTACACCTCAGACACTAACAGGTGCACCTCTGACACTGCCAGGTACACCTCAGACACTACCAGGTGCACCTCTAAAACTGCCCGGTACACCTCAGACACTGCCAGAACACCTCCGAGACACTGCCAGGTACCTCTGACACTCTCAGGAACCCTCGGACACTCCTAGGTACACCTCTGACACTCCCAGGTACACCTCTGACACTCCCAGGTACACCTCTGACACTCCCAGGTGCCCTCAGACACTCCAAGGTACCATGACACTCCCACGTACACCTCTGACACTCGGTACACCTCTGACACTCCTGGTGCTCCTCTGACCTCCCAGGAACACCTCAGACACTCCCAGGTACACCTCTGACACTCCCAGGTACACCAATGACACCCTCAGGTACACCTTTGACACTCCCAGGTACACCTCAGACACTTCAGGTACACCTTTGACACTCCCAGGTACCTCACTTACTCCCAGGTACACTCGGCACTCCCAGTGCATCTCTGACACTCCAGGTACACTCAGACACTTCCAGGTACACCTTTGACATTCCATGCACTCCACTGACACTCCCTGGTACACCCCTGACACTCCCAAGTACACCTGACACTCCCAGGTACACCTCTGACACTCCCAGGTACACCTCAGACACTCCCAGGTACACCTCAGACACTGCCAGGTACACCTCAGACACTCAGGAACACCTCAGACACTCCTAGGTACACCTCTGACACTCCCAGGTACACCTCTGACAATCCCAGGTACACCCTCTGACACTCCCAGGTACCCTCAGACACTCCCAGGTACACCATGACACTCCGTACACCTCTGACCTCCCAGGTACACCTCTGACACTCCCTGGTACTCCTCTGACCTCCCAGGTTCTCAGACCTCCCAGGTACACCTCTGACACTCCCAGGTACACCCATTGCCCTCAGGTACACCTTTGACACTCAGGTACCTCAGACCCTTCCAGGTACACTGACACTCCCAGGTACACCTCCTGACACTCCCAGGTAAACCTCAGACACTCCCAGGTACACCTCTGACACTCTTAGGTATACCTCTGACACTCCCAGGTACACCCTGACACTCCCAGGTCACACCTCCGAACCTCCCAGGTACACCCTTGACACTCCCAGGTACACCACTGACACTCCCAGGTGCACCTCTGACACTCCCAGGTACACCTCTGACACTCCCTGGTGCTCTCTGACCTCCCAGGTACACCTCAGACACTCCCAGGTACACCTCTGACACTCCGGGTACACCTCTGACTCCCTCAGGTACACCTTTGGCCCCTCCCAGGTCACACCTCAGACACTTCCAGGTACACCTCGGCACTCCCAGGTACACCTCCAGCACTCCCAGGTAAACCTCAGACACTCCCAGGTACACCTCCGAACACCCCAGGTATGCGCTGACACT
>NW_024716913.1:0-17266 GCF_018991925.1 Homarus americanus | reverse complement strand
GTTTCAAATTATTATATTTTATAATCCGTAGTCTATTTGAAAGTAACCAATGCCTTCATACTCTCTTTGCTTTGGTTTCTTGTCATCAGTAGTCTGTTTGCTATTTGTGCTTTGATGTAACCTTCTCGCCTCTCGTGGCTGTAAACATGGCCCGCTGCTTCTGTGACCATTTTCACACATCTCTCCACACTTTGAGTGTGGGAAGGCCACTTCGGCACCTGCATTGGAGTCTCTTTAAGGCTTCTCAATTCTTGGCTAGTTAGACTTGTTGTCAATGGTGGCTCTAAGACTTCCAAACTCAAGTCAACCAATTCTGACAATTTGGTGGCATTGACGTTTATTGGGGGAACTTTTCTTGAATGAAACGAACAGTCTCCCAACTGGTCGCCATCTATTAGCGTTCCTCTAATCTTTAGAATGACTTCTACAGCCTCGGTTCGGAGATTGGTACATTGACTGCAAAGCATTGCTTGCAAAACTGCTTCTGATCGAGCATACCAAGCGGACCTTCTTGCCACAGGTAACACGATGTCCCTTACTACCTTCCTCTGTGTTCTTACTAGCTGCAATTGAAACAAAAGGTGATTGGGCCCATCCACCCACATAGGATTAAGTTTCACACTAAACCACTGGGGAAGATAAACTCCAATAATAAATTCAACAATTAACCTCAAATTCTTCAGCACTTTGCCCTTCAATTCGTGTTTGGAAATCCAAATCCTGCAGAAACGAAGAGCTGTAGTTAACCAACGGCTGTGACTGACAGGTCCAATCTCCAAGAGAGCCAATGACTGAGGCACTTCTCCTGATCTTATTGCTTGGGCAATACGATAAGCATAGGATTGATCTGTGCTGAGATCTTTGATGACTCCTTCAGACAACGCCGGAAGGGGAGGGCCAACTTCGACCTTTGGAAAGGTTGTATTTATTTCGAGTTGTGTTGTTTCATCCAGCATGATGCCAAGGGGACCTGACCACTTGTTGTTGCTCTTTGTAGGACCATCAAGTTCCTGGATGAGATGACGAAGAGGTAGCTCGCCTGTATGTAAATCACATACAATCCAAACAAGTCTTCTTCCTAGTTTTTCTCTAAATGCGTCATTACACCCCCCTGCCATCCGGTGTTCACTGCAGTTGAATCTCCACCAACAGCCTGCAGTGAACTGCCAAGTCCTCTCTCCTGAACCCAACATAAAATATGATCAGCAATGACCTCTGCATGTTTCTTCCCTTCTACTTCAGTTTCGGGAGCAAAGTGAAACAAAAACCCACCACCAGGCTCAGAACAGACAGAGTAGTGTTCTTCTTTGATGAGACCTGGAAACTTTCTGTTCACTCCCTCTACTTCTAGCAAAACTTTTGTGTCATCTATTCTTCCATCAAACAAAAGACAGGAGAGCCCTCCCTCGCTTAAATGTTTTTCATGCTAATCAGATATTTCCTTCATTATTTTTTCTTGTGCTCTTCTAATTTTATTATGATCTATCACCAAAGATACATCCTCTCGGCTGATGAGGCCTGCATCTATCCAAGCGGCAGTTGCAATTTCTGCAGCCTCACGAAGTCCAGCATGGTGGCGAATACTAGCTAAAGCAATGTTTGAAATATTTCTTGTGTTGTATTTCATTTTCTTTGGTAAAGGTTCAGATGGCTCTTTGGAACTATCATCTGATGTTGCTTCCTGTTCATCAGAAGAACTATCAAAGAAGTGATAAACATCTTGACACAGCTCTTCCTCTCTTTGGATGGCTTCTTCACCCTTCATTTTCTTCTTTTGTTCCCTCTCTCGGATTTGTTCTCTCTTCTTGGCATTAGCAATCTGCTTCTTTGTTTCTGAATAATCTATTGAACCCATTTGCATACTTCCTTGGCCTTCTGCCTTTGTCCTCTGTGCTTTTATAAATTCAAGCTCTAAAACAGGGATCTTCTTTTCACGAGGACAACCACAATCAATGTGGGAATTATTTTCTCTCTTACCTGAGTGAGAACAGTTGGATTCAGAACATAATTGTATGGAGCACTTGCAGGTCAAAATGTCAAACAGAGTATCAAGTGTGTGCAGAAATTAATTTTTCCTGGCCAAGTTTCCTTTACCAAGTGATGTTTCAACTGCTTTGTGCCATAATTTCGTTAGTTTTAGCTCAATAGTTCGACACTGATTAATCACAGGTGGTTTGAATAGTGCATTAGCTTTTGTCCATTGATGCAGAAGAGGGACCATCATGTCATTTATGAGTTCTTTATCTGTATAGTTCCTTCTGTCCTTTGCATTTTTTTCTCGAAGGAGTAACCCTAATCTTAGCATGTCTCTCACTGTTGGAAGTTCTGATACAGGAAGCTCCTTCCCTTTACCAACTAGCAGGCTCAAGTGGGTTGACAACTGACTTTTTGTCTTCAATTTTGACATCTTCACACTATCTGACAAATAGAAAAATATTTCAATGTTTCATAATTCAATTGTTGTTTCAAAAAATATCAATTTGTTTATCAAAAATGCTGTAACAGAAATAACATAATAATTTCTTAGAACATAATGTTTTATACAATGATATAAGTAACTGCGACAATCAATATGCCCCACTTACAATAATTAAAATGTAGAATTCGTCTGGTAGAGTAGGTGCAAGTGCAATGAGAGCAAACCACCGTCTATGATATCTAGAAGGAGAGTGAGCCGGGCGCCTTATCCTCACGCTTGGTACAAGTCAAAACAAGAATTAAACTGTCCCACACGGAGAGCCTGTTCATGTTCATGTTCTGACATGCATATTGTACACAAGCTATAGAACCATAAAATACTCCATAATCCATATGCTTACATGAGATTAGTTAATATCAAGTGAATAATTCTAAGTAAGTCTCATAAATTTGTTGAAATACTGATATTTGAAACTTTAAGGTATAATTGATGTAGGTGAGGGTTATTTCAATTCATTTTTGTTTGCTAATCTCAAGTTTAGACATAAAGAGGCACAATATTTTGACTACCAAATTTGATTTTTAACATGTTGACAAAATTGACACACCCTACGTACATAGCATGTCTTCGGAAAGTAAAGGAGGCCGTGTAGCCAAGACTGCACTCAACGGCCTTCACTTCCCCAATTACAGCTAGGTGGACTGAGAGCACCTCGGGATTATCATATCTATAATGCCAGATGGTAACACCATCCCCTTGACACCTCGGAGACTATACAGTACTGTGTTCGGGGCGTGTTTGTGGGTCTCTACTGCCGCCTCCCTATCGTTGAGTTGCTCCCCACTTACCGTAACCAGTCGAGGTCACTGTGGGAGGCCATGTACGGTACAGTACAGCACAGAGTCACGCCCCCCCTCAACAACGTCCGCACCTCGCCTGCTGAATACAGTATTTGCAAATGTGACCATAAACCCCAACAATTGTAGCAAATTACAAGTCCCGGGATTTGCCCCTAGTATTAACACAGTGACAAGCGTCCCATTCCTGGTAAGTAGCAGGTGGCCGGAGGTAGTGCAATCCTCTCCCAGACTACACGGAGATGAGAGAGAGCTGGCTGACCATCATGGTAAGGACGCGTCACTATTTGGACCCCAGGGAGGCCATTATCGTAAGTTAAGTGAAAGGCATTTGGAATACTGGATGACTAGACGCTATATGAATTTCTTTACCCTAGTTTTCCCACCGATAATAATGAGTATAAGGGAGGTAGTCTCATCTGCGTTCATCAACACCATAGCCGTCTCAGTTACCTATTGCTCGTACAAGGTTTTTGAATGAAATAGTTTTACTAATATCAGGAACTTTCAAACTACTACAGGAAATAATATATATATATATATATATATATATATATATGCAAATAAATCACTGTAGGTGCGCGTGATCCAGGTATATGCTGATAACCACAAGGAAAAAGAAAACACGAAGTTCCCAAGCGCTTTCGTGTAATTCACATCTTCAGGGGTGAGTACAGACTGTAGGAATTAAAACTGGTTAAATCTTTAGTGATGCGGTCAGTTCAAACTGATAATATGTTACATAAATCATTTGTCAGGCCCAATAAGTTAAAATGCTTTGAAAACCTTTGATCTAGATGCTGTATGATAGTTATTTTGTGGGTCCCTTATTTTTGACCTGACCTGACTAGTCACGTCAACCCCCTTCTCTTAAGCTCCTCTACGTGTGTGTTGGTGTAGGGATTAGTGGATGACATCATTATGACCTGACCTCATGTTTTTAAGGTCACCCTGTATATTTAAGCCTCTCTCTGTCCATGTAATCCAGTTGCCTCTGAAGATGTCCTGAATAAAGACGAAAGCTAAGGTGCTCTGTTGTTTCCATTTTCCCGTGTGATTTTATCAAGACTATATATATATATATTTATATATATATATATATATATATATATAAATATATATATATATATATATATATATATATATATATATATATATATATATATATATATATATATATATATATATATATAAGAAAATAAGGAGTCTGTAATAGGCTGGTTGGCCTGTGCATGGCAGCTCCTGTCGAGAGTTACTACCGCTCTCTATCATCCATGAATCTATCTAGCCTCCTTTTGAAACTTTCCAGAGTTCCCACACTTACTACAAAGTTGCTAAGCTTGTCCCACTCGTCCACCACCCTATTTGTGAACCAGTTCCTTCCTATCTCCCTCCTAAACCTAAACTTATCTAACTTGAATCCGTTGCTCTGAGTCCTATCCTGCTCGGATATTATAAGAACTTTATCTATATCCCCTTTATATATATCTTCGCTAGTTTATACAATGGTGAACTATGTTAATATGCCCTTCATTGTGAACCAATAAGCATTATTAAATTTAATTAATTTCAAAGTAATTATTGTAGGTGTTACATTCAATGTCACTCGGTGGTGGTGATGTGTGGCCGTGGTGTTGTTATGATCAATACTTTGGGGAGAATGACAGACTTCGTCACACACACTACGTGTAAACTACTTGTGAATCTGTGTTATGATTTTGTCCTCTAAAACCTGGTATTGATCACGGCTATTGACTTCATCCTTGTTTCACTTTAATTGTTTTGTTTCAGACAATAAATCCATTAAGAGCGGCTGTTGGTTTCATTAATTAGAGAAGGTCAGGTTATCTCACCTGGCGGGGAATTCCTTCATCTGTTCTCTATAAATTGATGAAAGTCATTTATCACTCCTAATTTCCCCAGAGACCAACAACCTGCAGAAAAGGAATATAATTATAGCTTTTGTTTTTTATATTTTTCACCCGTGAGAATTAGTGCTACTGACCTGGTGATACCCTGAGGCTAGAGTGTTGACGTCGGTGTTTATAAACGAATCATACTTGACCTTTCCCACCAATTATTATATACTAATAAGCATAATGTTCAAACATTTCCAATCCATAAGTTGTCGCTTTTTTTTAATCTAAATACGGAAAAAGAGTGTACTTAAAATATATTGTTTTTAATTTGAGCTGTCTCCCCCCCCCCCACACACACATACACCAGGTATCATCATCATACAGAAACAAAATATGTATATAACTCGGTATGACAACTGCTTAATCTCGGGTTGAGAAAACGTTAACTGTGATTGTTATTGAAAATTCGATTGTAAACTGAACCTTCTGTTTCTTATGTGAGTCTTGGTGGAAATGTTGCCTCTCTCTCTCTAGTATAACAGTAGTATATAGCCAGGCACTAAGGCTCCCGTGTTTGTTGTGTTAAAAAAATTAAACGGTTGCAGTGACTTGTGACCCTCATAGCCTCTCCTGAACAACAATAAACGTTCTCCTTTTACTGCAACACAACTACAGTTATTGTAAACATTTGAGGATAAATATATACACTATCAATTTCAGTTTCCTTTAGGATGATTTACGTTTAGTTACATATATTAGTAAACTTAAAGTATTTATATAAAGGCAATATATTTGATCTTTTAAAATAGTAAAGCTCAAAGTATATTGACGATAAATTGATCTTCTTTTGTGATAATTCAACTCCAAGTATTTATATAACTAATCCAATCTTCCTATAATTTTATTTTAGCCACACACATATATATATATAAGTAAACAAAGTGTATATCTACAAACAACTATAAGATGCTCTTAGATAATTCTTTTTTAGTCTCACATTTCAGTAAACTCATAAACAGTAAACTGAGAATCTTTAGACACACTCCCGCTGCACTATTTCTCGGCCACACGTAAACAAAGCAGTCCGTATTATAGAGAATTGGACACTATGTTACATAAAGTGTTTCTCCTTGGTGGTGAGGTGTATCTTCAACACTCTCAGATGGCTTAGATTTTTCTCAGTGATGCCCTTGAAAGGAGGAGAAACTACCGTGAGTTAAGTTCAAGTGTGAGGGACCAGCGCTGTGGTGGTGTGGAAGCTAGGATGGTCAGTGTTATGGGGTGGTGTGGTACCTAGAATGGTCAACGTTATGGTGGTGTGGTAGCTAGGATGGTCAGTGTTATGGGGTGGTGTGGTACCTAGAATGGTCAACGTTATGGTGGTGTGGTAGCTAGGATGGTCAGCATTGTGGTGGTGTGGTAGAGGAGGTAGCTCTCTCTCTCTTTCTCTCTCTCTCAAAAGCAATATCAAGCGAGTTAACCATAATTCTTCAGTACCTCCGATGTGTCCCAGATTCCCCCGATAACTTATGTAAAGCTCACAGCATAATCTTACAAAGTGATGGTTTTTCTTACCAATATAATTCACGACTAACCAAAAGCAAATTTGGATATCTGGAAAGAGAGAGAAAGAGGGAGAGAGAAAGAGAAAGAGAGAAAGGAAGGAGAGAAAAAGAATAAGATTAGGTAAAGCTCAAGGGAATTTGTCTGCAGTTCGATGGTTCTTCTCATATTTCTGGAGAGAGAGAGAGAGAGGTGTTTGGTAATAACAGTAAATGACCTATCAACTTTTACGACCCACGACCATAATACGACCCACAACCCACGACCATAACCCACGTCATAAAGGTATAGATTAAGACTGGAGACTACGAGGACAATGTACAGATGAACTTATTGATATAAGTGAAGAGCTACGTCAAGGTGTGTGTGTGTCATCATCATCATCATCATCGTTATTATTATTATTATTATTATTATTATTATTATTGTTGTTGTTGTAGTTACTATTATTGTCATTACCATTATCATTATTATTAATATTATTATTATTATCATTATTGTTATTATAATTATCATTAGTAGCAGTATTATACCATACCCGTTATAATAAATGTTAACTGTATTAGATGTAAAAAAAATAATAATATGAACATTGTTAAACTCTATTTGCAGATTAGTTAATAATATTAAAGTAAACTCATTTTGGTGGTGTCAGCTGCACATTTTCATTATATAAGAGCACCAGTCATATGGTTATGGTTCTTGCATCTTAAATATCAACATTAAACAACACATTTTTTCCGGAAATATCACTGTGCTGGCGTGCCTTTATGACTAACACCGGGATACTGTTGTAATGAAAGTGTGGCAGGTGTTGTGTAGTGGTGGTGTTGAGTGGTAGTAGTGGTGGTGGTGGTGGCGGTGTGTGGTGGTGGTGTGTGGTAATAGGTGCTGAGTTAGGTGTGGTGGTGGTGGTGAGATAGGTGTTGTGTGGTGGGATGATCCTCACTTGTAATCTTCCTCCACCAACAACTCACAACTCTCACTACCTGTTCTCGTGAGTCTTATCTCGGAATAATTTACAACTTTATCCAATTGGTTTATCTAAATTTGTGTGAAAAATTTAACACATTACAGGAATTACCGAGAAAAAGGGAAATATCAGAGATTTACTTGAAATTAGTCGCTAATCCTCCCAACAACACAAAAAAAATTACATGGATTTTTTTTCTATTTCTGGCCGGGATTAATCAACCTAATCCTCGCCTTTTCTGCTCGGGTGGATTTTTTTCGCGAAAGAGTATTTTTTTTAAGTGCATTGTATCGTCTGCAGTGATAAAAATTTGACTACCTGTGTTAATTCTAAATGCTACAGTTAACATTATATTACACAGTGTGTTAGGTTAGGTTAGGTTCTATCTAATCTGACCAGCCGGATACACAGCTCGAACAAACTAAAGCAAATAACACTTTATAAACACTACAATACCACCACAAGTAAACACTACAATACCACCATAAGTAAACAATACAATACCACCATAAGTAAACACTACAATACCACCACAAATAAACACTACAATACCATCATAAGTAAACACTACAATACCACCACAAGTAAACACCACAATACCACCATAAGTAAACACTACAATACCACCATAAGTAAACACTACAATACCACCACAAGCAAACACTACAATACCACCATAAGTAAACACTACAATACCACAATAAGTAAACACTACAATACCACCACAAGCAAACACTACAATACCACCATAAGTAAACACTACAATACCACCATAAGTAAACACTACAATACCACCACAAGCAAACACTACAATACCACCATAAGTAAACACTACAATACCACCATAAGTAAACACTACAATACCACCACAAGCAAACACTACAATACCACCATAAGTAAACACTACAATACCACCACAACACTACAATACCACCATAAGTAAACACTACAATACCACCATAAGTAAACACTACAATACCACCACAAGTAAACACTACAATACCACCATAAGTAAACACTATAATACCACCATAAGTAAACACTACAATACCACCACAAGCAAACACTACAATACCACCATAAGTAAACACTACAATACCACCACAAGTAAACACTACAATACCACCATAAGTGAACACTACAATACCACCACAAGTAAACACCACAATACCACCATAAGTAAACACTACAATACCACCATAAGTAAACACTACAATACCACCACAAGCAAACACTACAATACCACCATAAGTAAACACTACAATACCACCATAAGTAAACACTACAATACCACCACAAGTAAACACTACAATACATCCATAAGTAAACACTACAATAACACCATAAGTAAACACTACAATACCACCACAAGCAAACACTACAATACCACCATAAGTAAACACTACAATACCACCATAAGTAAACACTACAATACCACCATATGTAAACACTACAATACCATCACAAGTAAACATTACAATACCACCATAAGTAAACAATACAATACCACCATAAGTAAACACAACAATACCACCATAAACACTACAATACCACCATAAGTAAGCACTACAATACCACCACTCTATAAGTAAAATACAATACCACCATAAGTAAAACACCATAATACACCCATAAGTAAACACTATAATACCATATAAGTAAACACTGCACGTCATATAAATAACGCAACACCATATAAAATACCATAATAATACCATATATAAACACTACAATACCACCATATGTACACCATAATACTAACCATAGGTAAACAATACACCACCATAAGGTAAACAATACACCAACTTGGCTAAACACCACAATACCACCCCATATAAAACATCATAATACCAATTATATAAGTAAACACTACAATACCACCATGAGTAAGCACTACAATACTACCATAAGTAAACACTACAATACCACCATAAACACTACAATACCACCATAAGTAAACACTACAATACCACCATGAGTAAGCACTACAATACTACCATAAGTAAACACTACAATACCACCATAAACACTACAATACCACCATAAGTAAACACTACAATACCACCATAAATAACAGTAATGGTGTACCACCTTCTCACACCTGCACTGATTTACTATTATTTCTTATAGCCTTTCATGTTTTTGATCTCTTTGCCTTTAAGTTTACCTGTGAGAGTCGTGGCCTCTCCTTTACGCCTCCCAGAGGACCAATACATCAGCTCTCGTGCGTTAGACCCCGGGGCAACTAGTCCTCCCTCGCCTGTTATTATAATTAGCTCCTTCAACCCATTGCTGAGTATTGTTTCCTCTTTATGATCTTGGTAAAATAAAAACAAGCCATTATTAAAGACAAATTATTAATGCTTTTATGAAGGTTAATTGTCTTACGTGATAAAAGGTCAGTTGTTGATATCATTTAGGTTGGCCGGTGTCTGGTGAGGGAGGTTAGATTTTTTTTTAATTATCTGGAAAATATATGACGCGAATAACTTGATCCAGTAAAAGTCGAGAAGAAATGACGGAAAAGTTAATTAAATTCCACACGATAATCGTAACTTGATTAAATAAGCATCTGGGTGAAAATTACTGAAGGGTTAATTAAATTTAAATGGTAAGCTTTAAGGATGTTAAATGGACATTGTTGCTGATGGAAACTGATCACTTATCTCACTAGGAATCGAGGAGTCCTGGACAATGGTTAAGCAAATATACATGATAATTAACGTACCATTAGTGATGACTTATGACAATACAAACTCATGCATCATTTATATTACCTTCAATTGGGGTAATTAAGCTAATGTCAACATAATGTGTAGGGACTGTGAAATTACCGTCAAATGTTATTGTGTTTTGTGGTAATTGTGAGTTAAAACAAACAATAAATCTGACAAATTACACAGTCTGGTGGTTGTCGCTCTTGCTTTCCTATGGTATAAAATACAACATTAACTCATTAATTAAAGCAACATATATCATTATGTGATAACTTTCCTGGATGTATGGCTCTCTGGCGTCAGTGTGTGTCGTGTCCTTTCTTCAGCGGTATATAAACATCCCTGGAGACCCCCCCACCCAAGTCACCTCATACAAAGTGAAGATAACGAGATGATCACCGAGAAGAAAATAATAAGAAGAACAGCAATAAAAATGACACGTAGTAATTAGGAGAAAGACAAATAAAAGAGAATAAAAGAGGAATATAAACAAAGAACTTCTCGTGCAGGTTGAAACACTCACAAGAAAATGTTGTATCATTATCATCAGAAACGTGTTTGAGCTCTTTACCACTACCAACTGTGAGAGAGAGAGATTTAAAACCATATCTCACTGTAAGGCGCCACAAAAGCCAAATAAGCACACAAAAGGAGGTTGATGAAACAGTCCAGACATGCTGCCAGATCCCTATAGATCCATACCAATTAAGACTGTCAACCTAACCTAAAGTAAACTAAACTAACCTAAACTAACCTAATTTTAAGACATTTATCACCAATATAGAACAAGAAAACCGTCATAATATACAGTATATGGCAGTGTACTCGTTCAGTTCCTCATAAAATACCACGATAAAGAAGAATAGACACAACAGCCAACAGCAGTAGTTATCACCACAAACACCAGCATCAACAATAACAACAAAACTATCAATAACCGCATCAACAACACTAAAATATTAATGGTTGCTCTTCGTGTTACCGAGGATGGCCGACCCAAGGACCAACTAGGCGTGAATCTGTTAAAGGTGTAGAAGCTGTCGCCAACACAACAACAACACCCTGAGTTAACGAGCTGCATGATTCAGTGTCAAGGAATAGTCCAAGAAGACCGGACAATTCGCCAACTGCACTGGCTCACCATTACCCTGGAACACGATCCGCAAATCGATTAACATCCAGGTTCCCAATTACTGCTGGGTAGACAGAGGCAAATGGCTTAAAGACACTTGCCCATAATTTCACCCTGCCCGGGGATCGAACCCGGCTCCGCTCGTTTACCAGACGAGCATGCTGACCATTATTACACCACAGTAACAGCGGCAACAGTAACAATATTAACAGCAGTAACAGTAACAGCAGCAACCATAAGCATGATGGTGGGGGACTTACCAGGTGCGTCACACAGATCCTACCTGAGATCTATTACTGACCCAGGTAGCTGTCCCAAGGTCTGAGGTGAGGGCTGAGAGGGAGGAGTGAGAGTTAGGGTGAGGGAGAGGGCCGAGGATAAAAGTTGAGAGAGAGGGGTGAGAGTTAGGGTGAGAGGAGTGGGGTGAAGGGTGAGGATGAGGGCTAAGGGTGAGAGCTGAAGGACAGAGCCGAGGTAAAGAAAAAAAATACTCGTTCTAGGTTAATAACTTCTTTGACCACGTCTCTCTCTCACCCTCTCTCTCAAGCCGTCTTTGTTCACTCTGGTTCATTTCAGATAATGACCTCAGCCGTTCCCACAACTACCCAAGCCTCACCTTGACCCGAGTTACCCTTTGACCCCAGAAGTCCCTGAGCCCCGACACCCCCCCCTCCCTCCCCCGTTACGCTGACCAGACCTACCCCCTAATCCTTGGTCTCTCGGGTCATCCTAACTTGGTCAATTTCGGCAGCAGTCGTGAACTCTCGAGTAACTCAGAGTTTAAGTGAGAATCTCATTTAACTTCTGCCTCGATCTTCATCAACAGGTCCCCACACACGCGGCCAAACACACACCACGCTTATGTTGTAATCCTTACTGTATTTCCAGTTAATTCCGTACTAACAGATTTAAGACGAACTGTATTAACACGGGAAACAGTATTAAAACATTACGATGTGATGACCTTCATGATGTCACGTGACTGCTGCCGCCAACCACTAAATAAGTAAATAAATCTGCCATAAACCGACGTAAGAGGCAATAAACCTATTCCATGCAGAGAGGAATGTGTTTTATGTCTTAAATTCAACCCATAAAGTCATAAACCAAACATTAAAGAGAAATAATTTATATACCTAATTTCTCTCTTCGTTTGTTATTGTTCCTTAATATTATTGTCATCATTATAATAAGCCAATCAACTTCCAAGTCGCCATTAGTAATGTTCTGATATAGTCTGGCTTCAGATAGTACTAGTCAACATATACTGAGACAAGAGTCACCATGGTTGTAGGTCACCTGAGAGTATTACACATGGGATGGTTTTGGTGATTCTTACTCAGTGTGGCAGCCAAGGTGTTGTACTATAAGAGTCACTGGTTCCCTCACACGGGCCGTCCCAAACTGAACCACCCAAACCCTCACCTCCTTGTCTACCAGAGACTTGGTATACTGAACTCTATTTCCTATAAGATCCATTCTAAGCTTTATTCACACTCTACCTGCAACTTTACCACAGATCTATTTACTCTTGATTAATCCATTTCACAAACAGGGAGGTACTACCATCTGGGAAGATATTGGAAGCATAATGTGTTGTCTAATGGTAGACCCTGCTGCCATATGGCATCACAAAAATTGTGACCAAGTCCCAGGTTGCTGATCTGACTTTCTGCCTCATTTACACACAATTGCAGGGTCTTAATTGTTACTCTTACTATTAACAACACAACATACATATATCATTTCTCACTATTGATATTTAAATTTTTTTGTTTTTGAATTTATTAATGGCTCTTTATTATTACAGGGGGGTATTATTATTATTATGATTATTTATAATTTTTATAGACTTTTATTATTACTGTATGTGTATTTTCTTTTATTATAATTTTTTTTAAATATTGTTATTAATTTTATTATTATTATTATTATTATTATTATTATTATTATTATTGTTATTATTTTCTTTTATTATAATTGTTATTTATTAAATATATTTATATTAATTTATTACTATTATTATTATTATTATTACCATTATCATCATCATTGGCATAATTATTATTATTATTGTTTTATTATATTTTCGCCCCCCGGGCCTTGATGTGGGTCATTAAAAATGACCCGTGCCCGGGTGGGCTAATGCCCTTAAAGAAAGAATCCTTAAAGAAACTTCTTATAGGATTTTTTTTTTAATTCTGTATCAATATAAATAAACCTGAATCGCCTCCCTGGATCAACCTGTCTGGCTTGAGGATAATTGAACTCATACAGGCTTCCAACACACACTGCAAACCTCAACAAAAGCGAGAGAGCTATTACATATAAGTCATCACCTGTTTAAATGTAAGGTATAAACCTATCTCTTGTTACAGAATTATGCATATTAGTCATCTTTCTTATCCTGGATATACACGATAATGCTTCTATAAACTCTCTTGGTCATAAACATACATACACATTACACATCTATACATTCATACACACTCAAACATACATACACATTACATATCTATACATTCATACACACTCAAACATACATACACATTACATATCTATACATTCATACACACTCAAACATATATACACATTACATATCTATACATTCATACACACTCAAACATATATACACATTACATATCTATACATTCATACACACTCAAACATATTTACACATTACATATCTATACATTCATACACACTCAAACCTATTTACACATTACATATCTATACAATTATACACTATTCAATGTCCACATTCTACATTTATACACACACTATACATTCATACACCCAAACACATATACTATAACCCACACGAGGAAATACCCCTCACCAAGACACACAATACACTTCCTCGCTCAATACACAAGATTCTTCCATATCCCCGCCTAGGAAGCCTCGGCTCAGGAAGTCGTTTCGTGAAAAAATATAAACAGAACCACAAGAAAAACGAGATCCTCTACCCACTAGCCGAGGAGCCTTTATTTTCTTATTGCTATTATTCATACAAGGAAAATATGTGGAAATAATGGTACGTGTGTGTGTGTGTGTGTGTTGTTCAACTCTCACCCTCGGTACCTGAAACCTATACAATATACAATTCAGGAAACGACGATATTTTTCTGAGAGGTTTTGTGGAAGAACTGTAAAGGACCTGGAGAGAGAGAGAGAGAGAGAGAGAGAGAGAGAGCTCAAGGGCCAGGAAAACCGCTGAGTAGCATCACAAAAATCTGCAAAGAAAACCGGAAAGAAAGCAAAGGACCTGGTAGGGGAACTAAGAGAAAGTAAAGATGCAGGCAACATAGAAAGGATGAAAAGAAAGCTACAAATGATGATCAACTCAGGTTATCTCAGGTAACTGGAAAACTTGACCACAAATGATCACTTGATCAACATATCTTATGAGGCAGAAAGTGGTATTGTATGTAATATTTATGAGAATAATTGTATTCTTGCTTATTCCCTTCTTCTTTCTCTTAATTATCTGGTCTTTCTTCTCTGTCACAACTACAGTATTTGAGTCAGTAAGTCAGGGTGTTCCGCCTGGCACTCTCCCATCCCCCTCCAACAACGTCATTAAATACAAATAAAGGACCACCTTCATGTGATGGTACAGTGTAAGAACCTCCCTCTCCTTCTCCCTCCCTCCCTCTCCTTCTCCCACACAATAATACGGTGTGTGTGCAGGTGAGACAAGGTGGATACAGTCTCTCTCACACAATATAAGTCATCATCCTTCAATATTTCCTACCTGTAGTCTACCTTAATGTATATAATTGCCTTAAATATTTAACATCATAAGCCACGCCTATGTTGTTTTGCCCATGAGGTAAATAAATAAATCAAACTTCTGGTCGGATGTTCCTAAAATGCTTCTCTTATGTAACGCCGTCATAATAATTCTCCAAGATGTGAAGCAGTAGTTGTATAATTCTCCAAGATGTGAAGCAGTACATGTATAATTCTCCAAGATGTGACGCAGTAGTTGTATAATTCTCCAAGATGTGAAGCAGTACATGTATAATTCATTAAATACTGCCACCAACTCTAGACACACTGAACAACACCAGACAACCTAACCTAACACGGGGTTGCACATGTAAATGGCGGTGTTCAGGGGTCGCTCTGTCATGAACAGGTGTTATCGAGTGTTGACAGAACGACGTCAGGAAAAAGTAAATGGAGCATGTTGTATGAAGTTGCATTCTATTTGCATTTTCTTGTGTGTGTGTGTGTGTGTACGTAAAACAGGGTGATATGCTTTTGTGATGATCCCGAATCTTGATAAAGTTGGGTACACAAACTGGCATAATTGAATCAAGAATTAAGGTGATGTCATTATATTCATCGTACATCACACATTAATTATGCATCAACTTCAGTATTATAGTAAAAGTCAGTTAACACTCAAAGTTGTGGGACACTCACAGTGTGGAAGTAAACACTAGACCATCACTCACTCATAGTGAGGCGCCGCCCATGTGCTTGTTCACACATTACCGCGGCAGCTGAGCTTCCCGGTGGTACACGTTCTCCAGCACGACACAAGACCGTGCACACTGCACATACATAAGAGATTTCCTGAAGTGTCATGTTGACTACATCTTAGCCACCACCATGCAAAATACGTGTGTAAAATATACATATGACGTTGGTGAGAAACTAAAGCATTGTTCTCGAGGGAGACACAGACTGACTGTGGGAATTTTCCGCCTTGTAAAACCTTTGAGAACAGAGCTTAGCGAGTGAGGAGGGTTGTCTCAGTGGAGGCCGGTGTAGCAGGCGTCAGCCACTCTAGGTGGGCTGGGCTCTAGAGTGCACGGTGGCTCATGGTGAAACACCCACTAGAGTAATTTGCACCTCTAGAGTGCCTTTTACCACCAGGTGAGATGCACTCTAGAGTGTTTTTCACCATAGTAGAGTGCATCTCACCTGACGGTAAAATGAACTGTAATGAAAAATCCAGAACTCATTATTCTCATTTCTGAGCATTAAAATTTTATTTAAGTATAATGTACATAATGCTAGTGAATGAGGAAAAAATGATGATTTATTATTTTAATGGATATTGAAACTGGCGGCATTATGAAGGATTACTTAGAAAAGGAAAATACAGAAAGTATGAATTAAGCTTCCATATTGCACTTGACTCACGTCTGAGTCACGTCACGTCAGGTGTCTAGGTGCAAATTACTCTAGAGTCTAGTGTGTGTTTCACCATGAGGCACCGTGCACTCTAGAGCTCAGCCCACCTAGAGTGGTTGACGCCTGCTACACTTCACCTTCACTAGCCCCAAATATACTCAGTTGGGTGAAGTATTTGTCACTAGTGCACTTCACTCTCTTGACGATTATGAAGTTCTCTTTGTCTTGTCTGCTGGCGTTTGTTTTACTCCCAGGAGGAATGTGTCCTCAAGATGGTAATGAAGACACCATGTTCATTGTACAACAGTCAGTGTGTGTGTGTGTGCTTTAGAACAACCCGACTATCAAAAAAGTTCTCCCGTACTGCAAGTCTATAACCAGGACCCATGTCATCTTCAGCATAACTTTATCATTGATGCATAAATACAGGAAGATTCATAAATAAAAACTGTATTAACTTGTATAATATTTTATGAATCTCAGTAAAGTTTATGTGTGGATTTTTTTTAGGGTTATTTACAACAAAAAATTATCGCCAAATTAAGAGCAGAACAAAACTACATTAAAATAAATTACAAAACTGCAAAAGCAACAG
>NW_024716912.1:0-30554 GCF_018991925.1 Homarus americanus | reverse complement strand
ATACCTAACGCTCCCTGGTACACTCACTCCCACAGTGGTGATGGTGAACCTAATGCTCCCTGGTACATACTCCCACAGTGGTGATGGTGAACCTAACGCTCCCTGGTACACACACTCCCACGGTGGTGATGGTCAACCTAACATTCCCTGGTACACACACTCCCACAGTGGTGATGGTGAACCGAATGCTACCTGGTACACACTCCCACGGTGGTGATGGTGAACCTAACGCTCCCTGGTACACACACTCACACGGCGTTGAACCTAACGCTCCCTAGTACACACACACTCCCACACGGGTGATGGTGATCCTAACGCAACCTGGTACACAAACTCCCACGGTGGTGATGGTGAACCTAACGCTATCTGGTACAAACACTCCCACGGTGGTGATGGTGAACCTAACGTCCATGGTACACACACTCCCACTGCGGTGAACCTAACGCTCCCTGGTACACACACGCCCACGGCGGTGAACTTAACGCTCCCTGGTACACACACTCCCACGATGGTGATGGTGACCCTAACTCTCCCTGGTACACACATTCCCACGGTGGTGATAGTGAACCTAACGCTCCCTGGTACACACACTCCCACGGTGGTGATGGTGAACCTAACGCTCCCTTGAACACACACTCCCACGGTTGTGATGGTTAACCTAATGCTCCCTGGGACACACACTCCCACGGGGGTGATGGTGACCCTCATACTCCCTGGTACACACACTCCCACTGCGGTGAACCTAACGCTCCCGGGTACACACACTCCCACGATGGTGATGGTGACCCTAACTCTCCCTGGTACACACATTCCCACTGTGGTGATGGTGAACCTGACGCTCCCTGGTAGACACACTCCCACGGTGTTGATGGTGAACCTAACGCACCCTTGAACACACACTGCCACAGTGGTGATGATGATCCTAACACTTCCTGGTACACACACTCCCACGGTGGTGATGGTGTACCTAACTCTCGTTGGTACACACACTCCCAGGGTGGTGACGGTGAACCTAACGCTCCCTGGTACTCACTCCCACGGTGGTGATGGTCAACCTAAAGCTCCCTGGTACACAGACACCCACGATGGTGAACCTAACGCTCCCTGGTACACACACTCCCACGGTGTTGATGGTGAACATAATGCTGCCTGGTACACATTCTCCCACGGTGGTGAACCTAACGCTCCCTCGCACACACACTCCCACGGTGGTGATGGTGAACATAACGCTTCCTGGTACACACCCTCCCACGATGGCGATCGTGAACCTAATGCTCCCTGGTACGCACACTCCCACGCTGGTGATGGTGAAACTAACGCTCCCTGGTACACGCACTCCCACGGTGGTGATGGTGAACCTAACGCTCCTTGGTACTCACTCCCACGGTGGTGATGGTCAACCTAAAGCTCCCTGGTACACAGACACCCACGATGGTGAACCTAACGCTCCCTGGTACACACACTGCCACGGTGGTGATGGTGAACCTAACGCTCCCTGGTACACACACTCCCACGGTGGTGAAGATGACCCTAACGGTCCCTGGTACACACACTCCCACGGTGGCGATGGTGAAACTAACGCTCCCTGGTACACACACTCCTGTGGTGGTGACGGTGAACCTAACGCTCCCTAGTGCACACACTCCCTCGGTGGTGATGGTGAACCTAACGCTCCCTGGTACACAGACACCCACGATAGTGAACCTAACACTCCCTGGTACACACACTCCCACGGTGGTGATGGTGAACCTAACACTCCTAGTGCCACTCCCACGTCGGTGAACTTAACGCTCACTGGTACACACACTCCCACGATGGTGATGGTGACACTAAATCTCCCTGGTACACACACTCCCAAGGTGGTGATGGTGAACCTAATGCTCCCTGGTACACACACTCCCACGGGGGTGATGGTGAACCTAACGCTCCCTGGTACACACACTGCCACGGTGGTGATGGTGAACCTAACACTCCCTGGTACACACACTCCCACGGTGGTGATGGTGTACCTAACGCTCCTTGGTACACACACTTCAACGGTGGTGACGGTGAACCTAACGCTCCCTGTTACACACACTCACACAGTGGTGATGGTGAACCTAACGCTCATTGGTACATAGACACCCACGATGGTGAAACTAACACTCCCTGGTACACAAACTCCCACGGGGGTGATGGTGAACCTAACGCTCCCTGGTGCACACACTCCCACTGTGGTGAACAACGCTCTTTGGTACACACACTCCCACGGCGGTGAACCTAGCGCTCCCTGGTACACACACTCCCATGATTTTGATGGTGACCCTAACTCTCCCTGGTACACAAATTCCCACGGTGGTGATGGTGAACATAACGCTCCCTGGTACACACACTGCCACGGTGGTGATGGTGAACCTAACACTCCCTGGTACACACACTCCCACGGTGGTGATGGTGTACCTAACTCTCCTTGGTACACACACTCCCACGGTGGTGACGGTGAACCTAACGCTCCCTGGTACACACACTCACACAGTGGTGATGGTGAACCTAACGCTCCCTTGTACATAGACACCCACGATGATGAAACTAACACTCCCTGGTACACACACTCCCACTGGGGTGATGGTGAACCTAATGCTCCCTGGTACACACACTCCCACTGCGGTGAACCTAACGCTCCTTGGTACACACACTCCCACGGCGGTGAACCTAACGCTCCCTGGTACACACACTCCCACGATGGTGATGGTGACCCTAACTCTCCCTGGTACACACATTCCCACAGTGGTGATGGTGAATTTAACGTTCCCTGGTACACACACTCCAACGCTGGTGATTGTGAAATTAACGCTCCCTGGTACACGCACTCACACTGTGGTGATGGTGAATCTAACGCTCCTTTGTACTCACTCCCACGGTGGTGATGGTCAACCTAGCTCCCAGATACACAGACACCCACGATGGTGAACCTAATGCTCCCTGGTACACATTCCCGCAGGTGGTGAGGGTGAACCCTAACGCCCTCAGTACACACATTCCCACGGTGGTGAAGATGACCCTAACGGTCCCTGGTACACACCTCCCACCAGTGGTGGTGAAACTAACGCTCCCTGGTACACACACTCCTATGGTGGTGACAGTGAACCTAACGCTCCCTCGTGCACACACTCCCTCGGTGGTGATGGTGAACCCTAACGCTCCCTGGTACACAGACACCCACGATGGTGAACCTAACACTCCCTGGTACACACTCCCACGGTGGTGATGGTGAACCTAACGCTCCCTGGTACACACACTCCCACTGCGGTGAACCTAACGCTCCCTGGTACACACACTCCCCACGGCAGGCTACACTCCTGGACACACACTCCCACGTTGGTGATGGTGAACCTAAATCTCCTGGTACACACACTCCCAGGTGGTGATGGTGAACCTAACTCCCTGGTACACACACACTCCCACGGTGGTGATGGTGAACTTAACGCTCCATTGAACACACACTCCCACAGTGGTGATGGTGAACCTAATGCTCCTGGTACACACTCACTGGGGTGATGGTGAACCTAACGCTCCTGGTCCACACACTGCCACAGTGGTGATGGTGAACCTAACACTCCTGGTACACACTCCCACGGTGGTGATGGTGAACCTAACGCTCCCTGGTACACACTCCCACGCTGGTGATGGTGAAACTAACACTCCTGGTACGCACTCCCACGGTGGTGATGGTGAACCTAACGCCACTGGTACTCACTCCACGGTGGTGATGGTCAACCTAAAGCTCCTGGTACACAGACACCCACGATGGTGAACCTAACACCCTGGTACACACTCCCACGGTGGTGATGGTGAACCTAACGCTCCTGGTACACACACTCCCCACTGCGGTGAACCCTAACGCTCCCTGGTACACACACTCCCACGGCGAGAACTTAACGCTCCCTGGTACACACACTCCCACGTTGGTGATGATGAACCTAAATCTCCTGGTACACACACTCCCAAGGTGGTGATGGTAAACCTAACGCTCCCTGGTACACACACTCCCATGGTGGTGACGGTGAACTTAACGCTCCATTGAACACACACTCCCACGGTGGTGATGGTGTACCTAACGCTCGTTGGTACACACACTCCCAGGGTGGTGATGGTGAACCTAACGCTCCCTGGTACCTCACACAGTGGTGAAGGTGAACCTAACGCTCCCTGGTACACAGACACCCGATAGTGAAACTAACACTCCTGGTACACACACACTCCCACGGGGTGATGGTGAACCTAACGCTCCTGGTACACACCCTCCCACTGCAGTGAACCTAACGCTCCCTTGGCCTCCACGGCAGGTGAACCTAACTCTGGTCACTCCCGATGGTGATGGTGACCCTAACTCTCCCTGGTAACACACATTCCCATGGTGGTGATGGTGAACCTAACGATCCCTGGTACACACACTGCCACGGTGGTGATGGTGAACCTAACACTCCCTGGTACACACACTCCCACGGTGGTGATGGTGGACCTAACCTCCGTGGTACACACACACCCACAGTGGTGACAGTGAACCTACGCTCCTTGGTACACACACTCACACAGTGGTGATGGTGAACCCTACGCTCCCTGGTACACAGACACCCACGATGGTGAAACTAACACTCCCTGGTACATACACTCCCACGGGGTGATGGTGAACCCTAACGCTCCCTGGTGCACAGACTCACTGCAGTGAACCTAACGCTCCTTGGTACACACCTCCCACGGCAGTGAACCTGCTCCCTGGTACACACTCCCGATGGTGATGGTGACCCTAACTCTCCTGGTACACATTCCCACGGTGGTGATGGTGCCTGCGCATCAATTGTACCACACACTGCCACGGTGGTGATGGTGAACCCTAACACTCCCTGGTCACTCCCACGGTGGTGATGGTGAACCTAACGCTCCCTGGTACACAGACAAGCACGGTGGTGAACCTAACACTCCCTGACACACTCCACAGTGGTGATGGTGAACCTAACGCTCCCTGGTACACACACTCACACAGTGGTGATGGTGAAACCTAACGCTCCCTGGTACACAGACACACGATGGTGAAACCTACTCCTCCCTGGTACACACACTCCCACAGGGGTGATGGTGAACCTAACGCTCCCTGGTACACACACTCCCCACTGCGGTGAACCTAGCTCCTTATTCACACCTCCCACGGCAGTGAACCTAACGCTCCCTGGTACACACACTCCCCACGATGGTGATGCTGACCCTAACTCTCCCTGGTACACATATTCCCACGGTGGTGATGGTGAACCTAACGTTCCCTGGTACACACACACTCCCACGCTGGTGATTGGAAATTAACGCTCCCTGGTACGCGCTCCCCTCGGGTGATGGTGAATCTAACGCTCCTTGGTACTCACTCACGGTGGTGATGGTCCAACCTAAAGCTCCCTGGTACACAGAGCACCCCACGATGGTGACTAACGCTCCCTGGTACACACACCTCCCACGGTGGTGATGGTGAAACAACGCTCCCTGATACACCACTCCTATGGTGGTGACGGTGAACCTAACGCTCCTGTGACACCACTCCTCAGTGGTGATTGTGAACCTAACGCTCCTGGTACACAGACACCCACGATGGTGAACCTAATACTCCTGGTACACACCTCCCACGGTGGTGATGGAAACCCTAACGCTCCCAGGTACACACACTCCTGCAGTGAACCTGCTCCTGGTACACACCTCCCACGGCAGTGAGCTTAACGCTCCCTGGTACACACTTCCAGGTGGTGATGGTGAACCCTAACGCTCCTGGTACACACACTCCACAGTGGTGACGAACCTAACGCTCCATTGAACACACACTCTCACAGTGATGGTGAACCTAATGCTCCTGGTACACACACTCCCACGGGGTGATGGTGAACCTAGCTTCCTGGTACACACACTGCCACAGTGGTGATGGTGAACCTAACACTCCCTGGTACCACTCCCACAGTGGTGATGGTGTACCTAACGCTCCGTTACACACACTTCAACAGTGGTGACGGTGACTATACGCTCCTTGGTACACACTCACACAGTGGTGATGGTGAACCTAACGCTCCCTGGTACGCAAACACCCGATGGTGAAACTAACACTCCCTGGTACACACACTCCCCACGGGGTGAAGGTGAACCTAACGCTCCCTGGTGCACACACTCACTGCAGGTGAACCTAACGCTCCTTGGTACCTCCCGGCAGTGAACCTAGCTCCCTGGTACACAATCCCGATGGTGATGGTGACCCTAACTCTCCCTGGTACACACATTCCACGGTGGTGATGGGTGACCTAACGCTCCGTGGTACACACACACCACAGTGGTGATGAGTGCCTAACACCCCTGGTACCTCCCACGGTGGTGATGGTGAACCTCGCTCCCTGGTCCAGAACAAGCACGGTGGTGACAGTGAACCTAACGCTCCCTGGTACACACACTCACACAGTGGTGATGGTGAACCTAACGCTCCCTGGTACAGAGCACCCCACGATGGTGAAACTAACACTCCCTGGTACACACTCCCAGAGGTGATGGTGAACAACGCTCCCTGGTACACACACCTCCTGCAGTGAACCTAACGCTCCTTGGTACACACACTCCCCACGGCAGTGAATCTAACGCTCCCTGATATACACTCCCACGATGGTGATGCTGACCTAACTCTCCTGGTACACATATTCCCACGGTAGTGATGGTGAACCTAACGTTCCCCTGGTACACACACTCCCACGCTGGTGATTGGAAATTAACGCTCCTGGTACCACTCCCACTGTGGTGATGGTGAATCTAACGCTCATGGTACTCACTCCCACGGTGATGGTCAACCTAAGCTCCTGGTACACAACACCCGATGGTGACCCTAACGCTCCCTGGTACACACACACACTCCTATGGTGGTGATGAACCAAACGCTCCTCGTGCACCTCTCCTTGGTGGTGATGGTGAACCTAACGCTCCCTGGTACACAGACACCCACGATGGTGAACCTAACACTCCTGGTACACACACTCCCACGGTGGTGATGGTGAACCTAACGCTCCCAGGTACACACACTCCTGCGGTGAACTTAACGCTCCTGGTACACCTCCCGGCGGTGAACTTAACGCTCCTGGTACACATACTCCCACGATGGTGATGGTGACTCATCTCCCTGGTACACACTCCCAAGGTGGTGATGGTGAACCTAACGCTCCTGGTACACACACTCCCACGGTGGTGACGGTGAACCTAACGCTCTTGAACACACACTCCCACAGTGGTTATAGAACCTAATGCTCCCTGGTACACACACCTCACAGGGGTGATGGTGAAACTAACGCTCCCTCGTACACACACTCCCACGAGGGTGAAGGTGAACCTAACGCTCCCTGGTGCTTACACTACCACTGCAGTGAACCTAACGCTCCTCAGTACCTCCCCTGCAGTGAACCTAACGCTCCTGGTACACACACTCCTATGGTGGTGACGGTAAACCTAACGCTCCCTCGTGCACACCTCCCTTGGTGGTGATGGTGAACCTAACGCTCCCTTTGTACAGACACCCCGATGGTGGACCTAACACTCCTGGTACACACACTCCCACTGTGGTGATGGTGTAACCCACGCTCCCAGGCACACACACTCACTGCAGTGAACCTAACGCTCCTTGGTACACACACTCCACGGTGGTGATGGTGAGACTAACGCTCCTGGTACACACACTCCTATGGTGGTGACGGTGAACCTCCCGTGCACCACCTCCCCTTGGTGGTGATGGTGAATCTAACGCTCCCTGGTACACAGACACCCACGATGGTGAACCCTAACACTCCCTGGTCAGAACTCCCACAGTGGTGATGGTGAACCTAACGCTCCCAGGTACACACCTCCCTGCGGTGAACCTTCACGCTCCTGGTACACACTCGGCAGTGAACTTAACGCTCCCTGGTCACACACTCCCACGATGGTGATGGTGACTCTCATCTCCTGGTACACACACTCCCAAGGTGGTGATGGTGACCTACTCCCTGGTACACACACTCCCACGGTGGTGACAGTGAACCTAACGCTCCTTGAACACCTCCCACAGTGGTGATGGGAAACCTAATGCTCCCTGGTACACACACTCCACGGGGGTGATGGTGAAACTAACGCTCCCTGGTACACACCCCCACGGTGAAAGGTGAACCTAACGCTCCCTGGTGCACACACTCCCACTGCAGTGAACCTAACGCTCCTCGGTACACACACACTCCCACCTGCGGTGAACCTAACCTCCCTATTTTACACTCCCATGATGGTGATGGTGACCCTAACTCTCCCTGGTACACACATTCCCACGGTGGTGATGGTGTACCTAACGCCTCTGTGGTACACACACTCCCACAGTGGTGACAGTGAACCTAACGCTCCCTGGTACACACTCACACAGTGGTGATGGTGAACCTAACGCTCCCTGGTACACAGACACCCACGATGGTGACCCTAACGCTCCCTGGTACACACACACTCCCAGGGTGGTGATGGTGAAACTAACGCTCCTGGTACACACACTCCCTATGGTGGTGACAGTGAACCTAACGCTCCTCGTGCACGCCTCAGTGGTGATGGTGAACCTAACGCTCCCTGGTACACAGACACACACGATGGTGAACCTAACACTCCCTGGTACACACCTCCCACTGCGGTGAACCTAACGCTCCTGGTACACACACACTCCCACGGCGTTGAACCTAACGCTCCTGGTACACACTCCCGATGATGGTGACCCTAACTCTCCTGGTACACACATTCCCATGGTGGTGATGGTGAACCTAACCTCCCTAGTACACACACTGCCACAGTGGTGATTAGACCTACACTCCTGGTACACACACTCCCACGGTGGTGATGGTGCCTGCTCGTGGTACACCTCCCACGGTGACAGTGAACCTACGCTCCTGGTACACACACTCACAGTGGTGATGGTGAACCCTAACGCTCCCTGGTACACAGACACCCATGATGGTGAAACTAACACTCCCTGGTACACACTCCCCACGGGGTGATGGTGAACCTAACGCTCCCACCTCCCTGAGGTGAACCTAAACTCCTTCCATGCACACCTCCAGCAGTGAACCTAACGCTCCCTGGTACACAAACTCCCCGATGGTGATGATGACCCTAACTCTCCCTGGTACACATTCCCCACGGTGGTGATGGTGAACCCTAACGCTCCCTAGTACACACTCACGCTGGTGGTGAAACTACGCTCCCTGGTACATGCACTCACGGTGGTGAAGGTGAATAACGCTCGCCAGTACTCACTCCCACGGTGGTGATGGTCAACCTAAAGCTCCCTGGTGACACACACCCACGGTGGTGACCCTACGTTCCTGGTACACACACTCCCACGGTGGTGATGGTGAAACTAACGCTCCTGATACCTCCTATGGTGGTGACGGTGAACCTACCTCCCTTATTACACACCTCCCTCTGTGATGTGAACTAACGCTCCCTGGTACGAACACCCACGATGATGGTGAACCTAACGCTCCCAGGTACACACCTCCTACTGCGGTGAACCTAACGCTCCCTGGTACACACACTCCCACAGCGGTGAACTTAACGCTCCCTGGTACACACACTCCCCAAGGTGATGGTGAACCTAACGCTCCCTGGTACAAACTCTCCCACGGTGGTGACGGTGAACCTAACGCTCCATTGAACACACACTCCCACAGTGGTGATGGTGAACCTAATGCTCCTGGCACACACACTCCCAGGGGGTGATGGTGAACCTAACGCTCCCTGGTACACACACTGCCACGGTGATGGTGAACCTAACACTCCCTGGTACACACACACTCCCACGGTGGTGATGGTGTACCTAACGCTCCGTGGTACACACTTCAACAGTGGTGACGGTGAACCTAACGCTCCTAATTACCTCCCACGCTGGTGATGGTGAAACTAACATCCTGGTACATGCACTCCCACGTGGTGAGGTGAACTAACGCTCCTAGTACTCACTCCACGGTGATGGTCACCTAAATCTCCCTGGTAGACACACACCCACGGTGGTGACCCTAACAGTTCCTGGTACACACACTCCACGGTGGTGATGGTGAAACTAACGCTCCTGATACACACACTCCTATGGTGGTGACAGTGAACCTAACGCTCCTTGTCACACTCCCTCTGTGGTGATTGTGAACCTAACGCTCCCTGGTACGGACACCCACGATGATGATGGTGAACCCTAACCTCCCAGGTACACACCTCCCTACTGCAGTGAACCTAACGCTCCCTGGTACACACACTCCCCCAGCAGTGAACCTAACGCTCCCTGGTACACTCCCAAGGTGGTGATGGTGAACCTAACGCTCCCTGGTACACACTCTCCCACGGTGGTGACGGTGAACCTAACGCTCCATTGACACACACTCCCACAGTGGTGATGGTGAACCTAATGCTCCTGGTACACACACTCCCACAGGGGTGATGGTGAACCTAACGCTCCCTGGTACACACACTGCCACAGTGGTGATGGTGAACCCTAACACTCCTGGTACACACACTCCCACGGTGGTGATGGTGTGCCTAAACGCTCCATGGTACCCCCTTCCAACAGTGGGTGACGGTGAACCTAACGCTCCCTGGTACACACACTCACACAGTGGTGATGGTGAACCTAACGCTCCCTGGTACATAGACACCCACGATGGGTGAAACCTCCGTGGTACACACACTCCCACAGGGGTGAAGGTGAACCTAACGCTCCTGGTGCACACACTCCCCTGCGGTGAACCTACGCTCCTTGGTACCTCCCACGATGGTGATGGTGACCCTAACTCTCCCTGGTACACACATTCCCACAGTGGTGATGGTGTACCTAACGCTCCGTGGTACACACACTGCCACAGTGGTGATGGTGAACCTAACTTCCTGGTACACACACTACACGGTGGTGATGGTGAACCTAACGCTCCCTGGTACACAGACACCCACAGTGGTGACGGTAACCTCGCTCCCTTTGTACACACTCCCCGCTGGTGAATGTGATGCTGCTCCCTGGTACACACTCCCACTGTGGTGATGGTGAATCTAACGCTCTTGGTACTCACTCCCACGGTGGTGATGGTCAAACTAAAGCTCCTGGTACACAGACACCCACTGCGGTGAACCTAACGCTCCTTGGTCACACTCACGGCGAACTAACGCTCCTGGTACAACACTCCCACGATGGTGATGATATTCTTCTCCTGGACATTCCCCCACGGTGATGATGGCCTGCTCCTATTTTACCTCCACGCTGGTGATGGTGAAGCCTAACGCTCCCTGGTACACCCCTCCCACGGTGGTGATGGTGAACCTAACGCTCTTAGTAGTCACTCCCCACGGTGGTGATGGTGCCTAAAGCTCCCTGGTACACAGACACCCACGATGGTGACCTAACGTTCCCTGGTACACACTCCCACGGTGGTGATGGTGAACCTAACGCTCCACTTGATACACACTCCTACAGTGGTGACGGTGAACCTAACGCTCCCTCGTGTACACACTCACAGTGGTGATGGTGAACCTAACGCTCCTGGTACAGACACCCACGATGGTGAACATGACTCCCTGGTACACACACTCCAGTGGTGATGGTGAACCTATCGCTCCTGGTACACAAACACCCCGCAATGGTGAAACTAACACTCCCTGGTACACACTCACGGGGGTGAGTGAACCTAACGCTCCCTGGTGCACACACTCCCAGTGCAGTGAACCTAACGCTCCTTGGTACACACGCTCCCACGGCGGTGAACCTACGCTCCCTGGTTACACACACTCCCACGATGGTGTTAACTGCTCTCCCTGGTACACATTCCCTCGGTGGTGATGGTGTACCCTAACCTCCGTGGTACACACACACTGCCACGGTGGTGATATGAACCTAACACTCCCTGGTACACACACTCCCACGGTGGTGATGGTGAACCTAACGCTCCCTGGTACACAGGCACCCCACGGTGGTGACAGTGAACCTAACCCTCCCTGGTACACACACTCACACCAGTGGTGATGGTGAACCTAACGCTCCCTGGTACACAGACACCCACGATGGTGAGAAACTAACACTCCCTGGTGACACACACTCCCTCGGGGTGATGGTGAACCCTAACGCTCCCTGGTACACACCTCCCCTGCGGTGAACCCTAACGCTCCTTGGTACACACTCCCACGGCAGTGAACCCTAACGCTCCCTGGTACACACACTCCCCACGATGGTGATGGTGACCCTAACTCTCAGTGGTACACACACATTCCCCATGGTGGTGATGGTGAACCTAACGCTCCCCTGACACACACACTCCCACGCTGGTGATTGTGAAATACGCTCCCTGGTACACACTCCCACTGTGGTGATGGTGAATCTAACTCCTTGGTACTCCTCCCACGGTGGTGATGGTCAACCTAAGCTCCATGGTACACAGACACCCACGATGGTGACCCTAACGCTCCCTGGTACACACACTCCCACGGTGGTGACGGTGAAACTAACATCCCCTCGTGCACTCCTCAGTGATGGTGAACCCTAACATCCTTTTGAAACACCCACGATGGCTGATCATCCCTGGTACACACTCCCACGAGTGGTGATGGTGAACCTAACGCTCCCCAGAGTACACACACTCCCACTTCGGTGAACCTAACGCTCCCTGGTCCACACACTCCCGGCAGTGACCTTCGCTCCCTGTTGCTCCCACGATGGTGATGATGACTCAATCCCGCCCAGCACACACCTCCCAAAGGTGGTGGTGGTGAACCCTAACGCTCCCTGGTCACACTCCCACGTGGTGAGCCGTGAACCTAACGCTCTGTGAACACACACTCCCACAGTGGTGATGGTGACCCTGTGCTCCTGGTCACACACACTCCCACAGGGTGATGGTGACCTAACGCTCTGGTACACACACTGCCACGGTGGTGATGGTGAACCTAACGCTCGTTGGTACACACACTCCCACGGTGGTGATGGTGAACCTAACGCTCCTGGTACACACACTCACACAGTGGTGAAGGTGAACCCCTAACAGCTCCCTGGTACATAGACCCACGATGGTGAAACTAACCTCCCTGGCACACACACTCCACAGGGGTGATGGTGAACCTAACGCTCCCTGGTACACCACTCACTGCGGTGAACCTAACGCTCCCTGAGTACACACTCCTGGCAGTGAACCCTAACGCGCTCCCGTAAACACACACTCCCACGATGGTGGTGACCCTAACTCTCCCTGGTACACACATTCCCACAGTGGTAGTGTTAACCTAACGCTCCCTGGTACACACTCCCACGGTGGTGATGGAGAACCTAACACTCCCTGGTACACACACTCCCACGGTGGTGGTGTAACCTAACGCTCCGTGGTACACACACACCCACGGTGGTGACAGTGAACCTAACGCTCCTTAGTACACACACACTCACACAGTGGTGATGGTGAACCTGCTGCTCCTGGTACACAGACACCCACGATGGTGAAACTAACACTCCCTGGTACCCACACTCCCACAGGGGTGATGGTGAACTACGCTCCCTGGTGCACACACTCCCTGCGGTGACCCTACTCCTTGGTACACACTCACGGCAGTGAACCTACGCTCCCTGGTACACACACTCCCACGATGATGGTGGCCCTACTCTCCCTGGTACACACATTCCCACGGTGGTGATGGTGTGCCCTAACTTCCGTGGTACACACACTGCCACGGTAGTGATGGTGAACCTAACACTCCCTGGTACACACACTCACGGTGGTGATGGTGAACCTGCTCCCTGGTACACAGACACCCACGGTGGTGACAAACCTAACCCTCCCTGGTACACACACTCACACAGTGGTGATGGTGAACCTAACGCTCCCTGGTCACACAGACACACGATTGTGAAACTAACACTCCCTGGTGCACACTCCTCCCGGGGTGATGGTGAACCTAACGCTCCTAGGTACACACACCTCACTGCGGTGAACCTAACGCTCCTTGGTACACACCCCACGGCGACCGCCTGGTACACACTCGCACGATGGTGATGGTGACCTAACTCTCCCTGGTACACACATTCCCCATGGTGGTGAAGGTGAACCTAACGTTCCTGGTACACACTCCCACACTGGTGATTGTGAAATTAACGCTCCCTGGTACCGCCTCTCCCACTGTGGTGATGGTATAACGCTCCTTGGTACTCACTCCCCACGGTGGTGATGGTCAACCTAAAGCTCCTGGTACACAGACACCCACGATGGTGACCCTAACGCTCCCTGGTACACACACTCACGGTGGTGATGGTGAAACTAACGCTCCTGGTACACACACTCCTATGGTGATTTCGCAACTCCTCGTGCAAACTCCCTCGGTGGTGATGGTGAACCTAACGCTCCCTGGTACCACACCCACCAGTGGGTGAACCTAAAACTCCCTGGTACACACTCCCCGGTGGTGATGGTGAACCTAACGCTCCAGGTACACACACTCCCCTGCGGTGAACCTAACGCTCCTGGTACACACACTCGGCGTGAACTTAACGCTCCTGGTACACACTCCCACGATGGTGATGATGACTCTCATCTCCTGGTACACACACTCACGAGGGTGAAGGTGAATCTAACGCTCCTGGTGCACACTCCCACTGCAGTGAACCCTAACGCTCCTTGGCACACACACACTTCCCGGCGGTGAACCTAACGCTCCCTGGTACACACACACTCCCATGATGGTGATGGGCCCTAACTCTCCCTGGTACACACATTCCCACGGTGGTGATGGTGTAACCTAACAGCCTCTGTGGTACACACACACACCCACAGTGGTGACGGTGAACCTAACGCTCCCTGGTACACACACTCACACAGTGGTGATGGTGAACCTAACGCTCCCTGGTACACAGACACCAACGATAGTCCTACGCTCCTGGTAAACACACTCCCACGGTGGTGATGGTGAAACTGCTCCTGTTTGCTCTTAGTGAACCTAACGCTCCCTCTCGTGCACACATCAGTGGTGATGGTGAACCCTAACGCTCCCTGGTACAGAGCACACGATGGTGAACCTAACACTCCCTGGTACACACACTCCCACGGTGGTGATGGTGAACCCTAACGCTCCCTGGTACACACAGACACCCCACGATGGGTAACCCTAACACTCCCTGGTACACACACACTCCCACGGCAGTGAACTTAACGCTCCCTGGTACACACCTCCCCACGATGGGAGATGGTGACTCTACATCTCCCTGGTACACACTCTCCCAAGGTAGTGATGGTGAACCTAACGCTCCCTGGTACACACTCCCACGGTGGTGACAGTGAACCTAACGCTCCCTTGAACCTCCCACAGTGGTGATGGTGTACCTAATGCTCCTGGTACACACTCCCACGGTGGTGATGGTGAACCTAACGCTCCTGGTACACACACTCACGAGATGAGTGAACCTATCCTGGTGCACACACACTCACAGTGGTGATGGTGTACCTAACCTCCCGTGGAACACACACACACTTCAACGGTGGTGACGGTGAACCTAACGCTCCCTGGTACACACTCACACAGTGGTGATGGTGAACCTAACGCTCCCTGGTACATAGACACCCCACGATGGTGAAACTAACACTCCCTGGTACACACACACTCCCCTGGGGTGAAGGTGAACCTAACGCTCCCTGTTCACACTCCCTGCAGTGAACCTAACCTCCTGGTACTCACACTCCCGGCGGTGACCTAACGCTCCTGGTACACACACTCCCAAGGTGGTGATGGTGAACCTAACGCTCCCTGGTACACACACTCCCACGGTGGTGACGGTGAACCCTAACGCTCCCGATAAACACACACTCCCACAGTGGTGATGGTGAACCTAATGCTCCTGATACACACACTCCCACGGGGGTGATGGTGAACCTAACGCTCCCTGGTAACACACACTGCCACAGTGGTGATGGTGAACCTAACCTCCCTGGTACCTCCCTCCACAGTGGTGATGGTGTACCCTAACGCTCCGTGGTACACACACTTCAACAGTGGTGACGGTGAACCTAACGCTCCCTGGTACACACACTCACACAGTGGTGATGGTGAACCTAACGCTCCCTGGTACACAGACACCCACGATGGTGAAACTAACACTCCTGGTACACACTCCCCACGGGGCGATGGTAACCCTAACGCTCCTGGTACACACTCCACTCGGTGAACCTAACGCTCTTGGTACATACACTCCCACGGCAGTGAACCTAACGCTCCCTGGTACCTCCACAGTGTGAGTGATCTAAACCTCCCTGGTACACACACCCACGGTGGTGATGGTGAACCTAACGCTCCGTGGTACACACACACTCCCACGCTGGTGAGTGGTGACTTCACCTTCCTTGTACACTCCCACCCCGGTGGTGATGGTGAACCTGCTCCCTGGTACACACACAGTGGTGATGATGAACTAACACTCCCTGGTACACACACTCACAGTGGTGATGGTGCCTAACGCTCCGTGGTACACACACTTCAACGGTGACAGTGAACCTAACGCTCCCTGGTGCACACACTCCCACTGCGGTGAACCTAACGCTCCTTGGTACACACACTCCCACGGCAGTGAACCTAAAGCACCCTGGTACACACACTCCCATGATGGTGATGGTGACCCTAACTCTCCCTGGTACACACATTCCCACGGTGGTGATGGTGTATCAACGCTCGTGGTATACTCTCCAGCAGTGGTGGGCAGTGAACCTAACGCTCCCTGGTACACACACTCACACAGTGGTGATGGTGAACCTAACGCTCCCTGGTACACAGACACCCATGATGGTAAAACTAACACTCCCTGGTACACACACTCCCACAGGGGTGGTGGTGAACCTAACGCTCCTGGTACACACCTCCCTGCGGTGAACCTAACGCTCCTTGGTACACACACACTCCCACGGCAGTGAACCTAACGCTCCCTGGTACACACACACTCCCACGATGGTGATGGTGACCTAACTCTCCCTGGTACACACTCCCACGGTGGTGATGGTGAACCTAACGCTCCTGGTACACACTCCCCGGACCCTCCTCCCACGGTGATGTGAACCTACGCTCTGTAGTACTCCTCCCACGGTGGTGATGGTCCAGCCTAAGCCCTACACAGGCAGATGGTGAACCTAACTGCTCCTGGTACACACACTCTCCTGGTGATGGTGAACCTAACGCTCCCTGGTACACACCTCCCACAGTGGTGAAGATGACCCCTAACATCCCTGGTCACACACACTTCCACGGTGGTGATGGTGAAACTAACGCTCCCTGGTACACACACTCCCATGGTGGTGACGGTGAACCCTAACGCTCCCTCCTGCTCACACTCCTCGGTGGTGATGGTGAACCTAACGCTCCCTGGTACACAGACACCCCACGATGGTGAACCTAACTCTCCCTGGTACACACACTCCCACAGTGGTGATGGTGAACCCTAACGCTCCCTGGTCACACACACTCCCACTGCTGGTGAACCTAACTGGTGGTACACACTCCCACGTGGTGAAGCCTCATCCTCTGGGTGACGGTGAACCTAACACTCCCTGAACACACACTCCACAGGTGATGAACCTAACGCTCCTGGTACACACACTCCCACAGTGGTGACGGTGAACCTAACACTCCATTGAACACCTACTCCTGGGTGGTGAGCCTAATGCTCCCTGGTACACACTCCCCAGCAGGGTGATGGAGAACCTAACGCTCCCTGGTCACACACACTGCCAGGGTGGTGATAGTGAACTAACACTCCCTGGTACACTCCCAGTGGTGATGGTGTACCCTAACGCTCCGTGGTACCTCCCACGGTGGTGACAGTGAACCTAAGGCTCCCTGGTACACACACCTCCCACGGGGTGATGGTGAACATAACGCTCCCTGGTACACACTCCCACGGTGATGACGTGGACCTAACACCCCTGGTACACACTCCCACGGTGGTGATGGTGAACTAAGCCCCTGGCACACGACACCCGATGGTGACCCTAACACTCCCTGGTACACACTCCGACGTTGATGGTGAACCTAACACTCCCTGGTACACACACTCCCACGGTGGTGATGGTGAACTAACGCTCCCTGGTACACACACTCCCATGGTGGTGACCGAACATAAGCTCCCTGGAACCTCCCATGGTGGTGACGGTGAACCTAAGCTCCTGGTACACACACTCCAGTGGTGATGCAGAATCTACCCTCAGCACACAGACACCCACGATGGTGAAACTAACACCTCAGCAAACACTCACAGTGATGGTAACCTAACACCCTGGTACACACCCCACGGTGGTGATGGAGAACCTAACGCTCTGGTACACACACACTCAATGGTGGTGATGAACATAACGCTCTGGCACACACTCCCACGGTGGTGACGGGAACCTACGCTCCCTGTTACACACACACTCCCACGGTGATGGTGAACCAACACCCTTGCACACCCCACGGTGGTGATAGAACCCAACGCTCCCTGGCCACGCACTCCCACGGTGGTCAGTGAGCCTAACGCCCCTTGGTACACACACTCTGTGATGGTAAACGTGGTCACCTGTACACACACACTCCTGTGGTGGGGGTACCTGACGCCTTGTACACACACTCCCACGGTGGTGATGTAGAACATACTTCCTGCACACACTCCCACGGTGGTAAGGTGAACCCAACGCTCCATGTTAACACACTCCATGGTGGTGACGGTGAACCTAACGCCCCTGGTACACACACTCCCCACCGGTGATGAACCTAACGCCCTTTACACACACCCCACGGTGAGAGAACCCAACGCTGGTACACACACCCCACGGTGATGGTGAACCTAACGCTTCTGGTACACACTCCCCCACGATGGTGATGGTGAAACCTAACGCTCCTCCGTATGTATACACTCACGGTGATGGAGAATCTAACGCCCTAGCACACAGACACCCACGATGGTGAAACTAACACTGTACAAACACTTCCCACGGTGGTGATGGAACCTAACACCCTGGCACACACCCACGGTGGTGATGGTAACCCAATGCCTCGGTACACACACACCCACGGTGGTGATGGATGAACATAACGCTCCGGTACACACCCCACGGTTGATGGAACCCAACGCCCCGGCACACAGACACCCACGATGGTGAACCTAACACCCTGGCACACACACCCCCACGGTGGGAGTGAGACCCTAACACCCTGGCACACACACTCCCACGGTGGTGATGGTGAACCTAACGCTCCCTGGTACACACACTCCCCACGGTGATAGAACCTAACGCCCGTGGTACACACACCACGGTGGTGATGTGAACCTAACGCCCATGGTACACACACACTCCCCACGGTGGTGAGATGGTGAACCTAACGCCCCTGGCACACAGACACCCACGATGGCAGACCCAACACTCCCTGGTACACACCTTCCATGGCGATGATGGTGAACCCAACACCCCCTGGTACACACACTCCCACGGTGTGACGGTGAACCTAACACCCTGGTATCACACACTCCCCACGGTTGTGATGGTGCTTAACGCCCTGGCACACATTCCAAGGTGGTGATGGAACCTAAAGCTCCCTGGTACAGACACCAACGACAGAACCTGATCGCTACTGGTACCAATCACCACGGTAGAAGAGAACCAAACGCCCCTGGTACACACACCCCACGGTGGTGATGGTGACACTAACGCCCCTGCACACACATCTCATGGTGGGACGGTGAACCTAACGCCTCGTACACACACCCACTGTGGTGATGGTGAACCTAACGCCCCTGACACACACACACCCACGATGGTGAAACAACACTTGGTACACACTTACCCAGGTGATGGTGAACTCAAGCCCTGGCACACACACCTAACCAACGCCCTGGCACACACCCCACATGATGGTGAACCATCCCCTGCACACACATTCCCCACGGTGGATAGAGAACCTCGCTCCCTGGTACACACACTCCATGGTGGTGATGTAGAACCCAACGCCCCCTGGAACACACACTGCCACGGTGGTGATGATGAACCCAACACTTTGTACACACACCCCACGGTGGTGATGGTGAACCAACGCCCCTGATACACACACTCCCACGGTGGTGATGGTGAACCTAACGCTCTGGTACACACACCACACAGTGGTGATGGTGAACCTAACGTCTTGGCAATAACACCCCAGTGATGGTGAACCCACGTCCCTACACACTCCCATGGATGGTGAACATAATGCCCCTGGCACACACCTGGCAGAACCCACGCTCTGGTACACACCCAGCCCTGGACAGAACACGGTAGAACCTAACGCCCCTGGCAACAATACCCCACGGTGGTGAACCTAACGCTCCCTGGTACACACATCCCACGATGGTGATGGTGACCCTATCCTCCTGGTACACACACTCCCATCGGTGGTATGTAGAACCCAACGCTCCCTGGTACAACACACCCCACGGTGGTGATGGTGAACCTAACGCCCGTGCACACACACTCCACTGTGGTGATGGTAACCAACGCTCCCCTGGTACACACACTCCCACAGTGGTATGGTGAACCTAACGCCCTGGCACATGGTGATGTCGTAGATGGTGAAACTAACACTCCCTGGCACACACACTCCACTGTGGTGATGGTGAACCTAACGCCCCTGTACACACACTCCCACCGGTGGAACCAACGTCCTTGGTAATAAACGACGGTGAACCTAACGCCCCTGGTAACACACTCCCACGATGTGATGGTGACCCTAACTCCCTGGATAACACATCCCAAGCGGTGATGGTGAACCAAACGCTTCCTGGTACACACACCCCACGCTGGTGATGGTGAAACTAACGCCCTGGTACACGCACTCCACTGTGGTGATGGTACCAACGCCCTGACACACACCCCACGCTGGTGATCAACGCTCCTCACACGCACACCCAATGATGGTGATGGTGACACCTAACGCTCCTGGAACACACACTCCCCACGGTGGTGATGGTGAACCTAATGCTCCCCGGCACACACACTCCCACTGTGGTGAAGAACCCACGCTCCCTGGTACACACTCCCACGGTGGTGGTGATGTGGACATAACTCCTCACACACTCTCACGGTGGTGACTGAACCAACGCTCCCTGGAACACACACCTCATAAGATAGGAACCTAACGCTCCTGGTACACACACTCCCACGGTGGATGGTGAACCCTAACGCCCCTGGTGCACACACCACGGTGGTGACAGAACCTAATGCCCCTTCTGCACACACACACCCCATGGTGATGATGAACATAATGCTCCCTGCACACACACTCCCACGGGTGGCAACCCAACGCTCCTGGTACACACAACCCCACTGTGTGAACCTAACGCTCCCTGACACACATCCCCACAGTGGTGATGGTGAACCTAACCTCCTTGCACACACACTCCCAAGGTGATGGTGAACGTAACGCTCCTGGCACACACACTCCCCACGGTGGTGATGTAGAACCTAACGCCCCTGGACACACACACCCCACAGTGGTGACGTGGTGAACCAACGCTCCTGGCACACACTCCCACGGTGGTGACGAGAACCTAACGCTCCTGGTACCACTCCACGATGGTGATGGTGAACCCACCATCCCCTGGTACACACTCCCCACGGCGGGTAATGCTGAACTAACGCTCCATTGAACACCCCACGGTGGTGATGGTGAACCTAACGCTCCTTGCACATACATTCACTCAATGTGACAGGAACCCAACGCCTGTGCACACTGTGATGGAACTAATGCCCTCTACACACACCCCATGGTGTTGATGGTGGAACATAATGCCCCTGGTACACACACTCCACGGTGGTGAACCTAAGCTCCCTGGTACAACACACTCCCACGGTGGTGAACCAACGCCCTGGCACACATCACGGCAGATGGTGAACCCACCCTGGTACACACACCCCACGGTGGTAATGGTGAACCTAACGCCCCTGGACACACACACCCCACGGTGGTGATGGTGAACCCAACGCCCCTTGCACACACACCTCACAGTGGTGATGGTGAACCAACGCCCCACTTACACACACTCCCATGGTGTGATGGACACAATGCCCTGCACACACTCTCCTACTGTGGTGAACCTAATGCTCCTACACACAACTCCCACGGTGGGAACCTAACGCCCTGGTACACACACTCACGGTGGTGATGGTGAACCTAACACTCCCCTGGTACACACACCCGCAAGGTTGTGACGGTGAACCTAACGCCCCTGGTACAAAACACCCCTCAGTGGTGATGGTGAACCAACGCTCCCTGGTACACACACTCCCCCAGTGTGTGATGCACACCTAACGCTGCCTGGTACACACACTCCCACGGCGGTGAACCTAACGCTCCCTGGTACACACACACTCCACGTTGGTGTTGGTAAACGTAACGTTCCCTGGCACACACACTCCACGGTGGTGATGAACCTACTCCCTGGCACACACACCTCACGGTGGTGATGGTGAACCCAATGCTCCCTGGTACACACACTCCCCACGGTGGTGATGGTGAAACCAACGCCCCTGGCACACACACTCCCACTGCAGTGAACCTAACGCCCCTGGTACACACACACTCTCACAATGGTGATGGTGACCCTAACGCTACCTGGTACACAACACTCCCACGGTGGTGATGGTGAACCTAACGCCCCCTGGTGCACACACTCCCACAGTGGTGATGGTGAACCTAATGCCCCTGGTACACACTCCACGGTGGTGATGGTGAACATAACGCTCCCTGAACACACACTCACGGTGGTGATGGTGAACTCAACATTGCCTGGTACACACACTCCCACAGTGATGATGGTGTACCTAACGCCCCTGGTACACACACCCCCATGGTGGTGATGGTGAACCTAACGCTCTGGTACACACACTCACACAGTGGTGATAGTGAACCTAACACTCCCTGGTACACACACTCCCAGGGTGGTGATGGTGAACCTAACGCCCCCTGGTGCAACACCTCACGGTGGTGATGGTGAACCTAATGCTCCCTCTACACACACTCGCACGGTGGTGAACCTAATGCTCCTGGTGCACACACACTCCACGGTGGTGAACCTAACGCCCCTGGTACACACACTCCCACAGTGGTGATGGTGAACCTAATGCCCCTGGTACACACTCCCACGGTGGTGATGTAGAACATAACGCCCTGGTACACACACTCTCACGGTGGTGATGAACCCAACATTGCCTGGTGTGCACACACTCCCACAGTGATGATGGTGTACTAACGCTCCTGGTACACACACTCCATGGTGGTGATGGGAACCTAACGCTCCTGGTCACACACACTCACACAGTGGTGATGGTGAACCCAACGCCCCTGGCACACACACTCCCAGGGTGGTGATGGTGAACCTAACGCTCCCTGGTGCACACACTCTCACGGTGGTGATGGTGAACCTAATGCTCCCCTCTACACACACCCCACGGTGGTGAACCCAATGCCCCTGGTGCACACACACCCCACGGTGGTGAACCTAACGCCCCTAGCACACACACTCCAGCGGGTGATGGGACCCTAACGCTCCCTGGACACACACACACCCACGGTGGTGATGGTGAACCCAACGCCCGTACACACCCCACGGTGGTGATGGTGAACCAACGCTCCCTGGTACACACACTCACACGGTGGTGACGTGAACCTAACACTACCCAGCACACACACCCCAAGGTTAGGATGGTAAACCTAACGCCCTGCACACACACACTCAAGGTGGTGATCGTGAACCTAACGCTCCCCTATGTACACACACTCCACGGTGGTGATGGTGAACATAACGCTTCCTGGCACACACACTCCCACACTAGTGATGGTGAACCCAACGCCCGTGGAACACACACTCCCACGGTGGTGATGGTGAACCTAACGCCCTGGTACACACACTCACACGGCAGTGAACCTAACGCTCTCTGGTACACAAACTCACACGGCTGAACCTAACGCCCCTGGTACACACACACTCCCACGGTGGTGATGGTGACCTAATGCTCCCTGGTATACACACTCCATGGTGGTGATGGAACCTAACGCTCCCTGGTACACACACTCCCACGGTGGTGATGGTGAACATAACGCTTCCTGGTACACACACTCCCACAGTAGTGATGGTGAACCCAACGCCCGTGGAACACACACACTCCACGGTGGTGATGGTGAACCTAACGCTCCCCTGGTACACACACACTCACACGGCAGTGAACCTAACGCTCCTGGTACACACACAAACTCCCACGGTGGTGATGGTGATCCTAACGCTTCCTGGTACACGCACTCCCCACGATGGTGACGTGAACCTAACGCCCCTGGCACACACACACTCCCACGCTAGTGATGGTGAATCTAACGCCCCTGGTACACACAATCCCACGGTGGTGATGGTAAACCCAACGCTCTTAGTACACACCCCACGGTGGTGATGGGCAACCCAAAAGCTCCCTGGCACACAGACACCCACGATGGTGAACCTAACGCCCTGGTACACACACTCCCACGGTGGTGATGGTGAACCTAACGCCCCTGGTACACACACTCCACGGTGGTGACGGTGAACCTAACACTACCTGGTACACACACCCCACGGTAGATGGTAAACCTAACGCTCCCTGCACACCACACCAAGGTGGTGATCTGAACCTAACGCCCCTTATGTACACACACCCCCACGGTGGTGATGGTGAACTTAACGCCCCTGGACACCAACGATGGTGAACCTAACACTCCTGCACACACTCCCCACAGGCATAAACCCAACTGCCTCACTGCACTCCCATGGTGGTGACGGTGAACCAACGCCCTGGTACACACACTCCCACGGTGGTGATGGTGAACCCAACGCTCCCTTTACACACACTCCCACGGTGGTGATGGTGAACCCAACGCCATGGTACACACACTCCCACGGTGGTGATGGTGAACCCAACGCTCCCTGGCACACACACCACGGTGGTGATGGTGAATCTAACGCTCCCTACACACAGACACCCCACGATGGTGAAACCACACTCCCTGGTACAAACACTCCCACGTTGGTGATGGTGAACCTAACACTCCCTGGTACACACACTCCCACGGGGGTGATTGAACCTAACGCTCCCTGGCACACACACTCCCACGGTGGTGATGATGAACATAACGCTTCCTGGCACACATTCCCCACGGTGGTGATGGTGACCCAACGCCCCTGGGGCACAGACACCCACGATGGTGAACCTACACTCCCCTGGTACACACTTCACGGTGGTGATGGTGACCCCAACACTCTGGTACACACACCCCACGGTGATGGTGAGCCTAACCTCCCTGGCACACAGACACCACCACGATGGTGAACCTAACACCCCCTGGTACACACACTTCCACGGTGATGGTGAACCCACACTCCCTGGCACACACCTCCACGGGTGATGAACTAACGCTCCCTGGTACACAGACACCAACGATGGTGAACCTAACACTCCCCTGGTACACACACACTCCCACAGGGTGATGGTGAACCTAACGCCCCGGTACTGCACTCCCACGGTGGTGACGGTGAACCTAACGCCCTGGCACACACCCCACTGTTGATGGTGAACCTAACGCCCCTTTACACACACCCCACGGTGGTGATGGTGAACCCAACGCTATGTGGTCACACACACTCCCACGGTGGTGATGGTGAACCTAACGCTTCCTGGTACACACACACTCCCACGGTGGTGATGGTGAACATAACGCTCCCTGGTACACACACTCCCACGGTGGTGAAGGTGAACCTAACGCTCCCTGGTACACACACTCCCACTGTGGTGATGGTGAACGTAACGCTCCCTTTTACACACACTCCCACGGTGGTGATGGTGAACCTAACGCTATGTGGTACACACACTCCCACGGTGGTGATGGTGAACCTAACGGTTCCTGGTACACACACACCCACGATGGTGATGGTGAACCTAACGCTCCCTGGTACATACACTCCCACGGTGGTGATGGTGAATCTAACGCTCCCTAGCACACAGACACCCACGATAGTGAAACTAACACTCCCTGGTACACACACTCCTACGGGGGTGATGGTGAACCTAACGCTCACTGGTACACACACTCCCACGGTGGTGATGATGAACATAACGCTTCCTGGTACACACACTCCCACGGTGGTGATGGTGAACCTAACGCTCCCTGGCATACAGACACCCACGATGGTGAACAGTACACTCCCTGGTACACACACTGCCACGGTGGTGATGGTGAACGTAACACTCCCTGGTACACACACTCCCACGGTGGTCACGGTGAACCTAACACCCTGGTACACACACTCCCACGGTTGTGATGGTAAGCCTAACGCTCCCTGGTACACACACTCCCAAGGTGGTGATGGTGAACCTAAAGCTCCCTTATACACAGACACCCACGATGGTGAACCTAACGCTCCCTGGTACACTCACTCCCACGGTGGTGAAGATGACCCAAACGCCCCGTGGCAGACACACTCCCACGGTGGTGATGGTGAAACTAACACTCCCTGGTACACACACTCCTACGGTGGTGACGGAGAAGCTAACGCCCCCTCGTACACACACTCCCACTGTGGTGATGGTGAACCTAACGCTCCCTGGAACACAGACAACCACGATGGTGAAACTAACACTCCCTGGTACACACTCCCACGGGGGTGATGGTGAACCTCATGCTCCCTGGTACACACACTCTCACTGCGGTGAACCTAACGCTCCCTGGTACACACACTCCCACGATGGTGTTGGTGACCCTAACTCTTCCTGGTACACACATTCCCACGGTGGTGATGGTGAACCTGACGCTCCCTGGTACACACACTCCCACAGTGGTGATGGTGAACCTAACGCTCCCCTTGAACACACACTGCCACGGTGGTGATGATGAACCTAACACTTCCTGGTACACACACTCCCACGGTGGTGATGGTGAACCTAACGCTCCCAGGTACACACACTCCCACTGCGGTGAACCTAACGCTCCCTGGTACACACACTCCCAAGATGGTGATGGTGACCCTAAATCTCCCTAGTACACACACTCACAAGGTGGTGATGGTGAACCTAACGCTCCCTGGTACACACACTGCCACGGTGGTGATGGTGAACCTAACACTCCCTGGTACACACACTCCCACGGTGGTGATGGTGTACCTAACGCTCCGTGGTACACACACTTCAACGGTGGTGAAGGTGAACCTAACGCTCCCTGGTACACACACTCACACAATGGTGATGGTGAACCTAACGCTCCATGGTACATAGACACCCACGATGGTGAAACTAACACTCCCTGGTATGCACACTCCCACGAGGGTGATTGTGAACCTAACGCTCCCTGGTGCACACACTCCCACTGCGGTGAACAACGCTCCTTGGTACACACACTCCCACGGCGGTGAACCTAACGCTCCCTGGTACACACATTCCCATGATGGTGATGGTGACCCTAACTCTCCCTGGTACACACATTCCCACGGTGGTGATGGTGAACCTAACGCTCCCTGGTACACACACTGCCACGGTGGTGATGGTGAACCTAACACTCCCTGGTACACACACTCCCTTGGTGGTGATGGTGTACCTAACGCTCCGTGGTACACACACTCCCACGGTGGTGACGGTGAACCTATCGCTCCCTGGAACACACACTCACACAGTGGTGATGGTGAACCTAACACTCCCTGGTACACAGACCCCCACGATGGTGAAACTAACACTCCCTGGTACACACACTCCCACGGGGGTGATGGTGAACCTAACGATCCCTGGAACACACACTCCCACGGTGGTGAACCTAATGCTCCGTGGTACACACACACTCCCATGGTGGCGAACCTAACGCTCCCTGGTACACACACTCCCACAGTGGTGATGGTGAACATAACGCTTCCTGGTACACACCCTCCCACGATGGTGATCGTGAACCTAATGCTCCCTGGTACACACTCTCCCACGCTGGTGATGGTGAAACTAACGCTCCCTGGTACACGCACTCCCACGGTGGTGACGGTGAACCTAACGCTCCTTGGTACTCACTCCCACGGTGGTGATGCTCAACCTAAAGCTCCCTGGTACACAGACACCCACGATGGTGAACCTAACGCTCCCTTGTACACACATTCCCACGGTGGTGATGGTGAACCTATCGCTCCCTGGTACACACACTCCCACGGTGGTGGAGATGACCCTAACGGTCTCTGGTACACACTCCCACGGTGGTGATGATGAAACTAACGCTCCCTGGTACACACACTCCTATGGTGGTGACGGTGAACCTAACGCTTCCTCGTGCACACACTCCCTCGGTGGTGATGGTGAACCTAACGCTCCCTGGTACACACACTCCCACTGCAGTGAACCTAATGCTCCCTGGTACACACACTCCCACGGCGGAGAACTTAACGCTCTCTGGTACACACACTCCCACGATGGTGATGGTGAACCCAACGCTGCCGGGTACACACTCCCCACGGTGGTGACGATGAACCCAACGCCCATTGAACACACACTCCCACGGTGGTGATGGCGAACCTAATGATCCCTGGTACACACACTCCCACGGGGGTGATGGTGAACCTAACGCCCCTGGGTACACACACACGCCACGGTGGTGATGGTGAACCTAACACTCCTTGGGTACACACACCCCACGGTAGTGATGGTACCTAACGCCCCTGGCACACACAACCCCACGATGGTGAACCCAACACCTTACACACACTCCCACGGGTGATGGTGAACCTAACACCTCTGGTACACACTTCCACGGTGATGGTGAACCTAACGCCCCTGGTACAGACACTCCACGATGGTGAAGATGACCCAACGCTCAGTGGTACACACACTCCACGGTGGTGATGGTGAAACTAACGCTCCTGGTACACACTCCACGGTGGTGACGGTGAAGCTAACGCCCCTCGTACACACATTCCCCACTGTGGTGATGGTGAAACCAACGCTCCCTGGCACACACACACCCACGATGGTGAAACCAACACTCCCTGGTACACACATTCCCCACGGGGGGGTGTAGAACCTACCGCCCATGGTACACACACTCCCCACTGGGGGTGAACCTAACGCTCTGCTACACACACTCCCACGGCGATGAACCTAACGCCCCTGGCACACACACCCCACGGTGGTGACGGTGAACCTAACCTCCCTGGCACACACACTCCCCACTGCAGAACCCAACGCCCCTGGTACACAGACACCAACGATGGTGAAACTAACACTCCCTGGCACACACTCCGACAGGGGTGATAGTGAACCTACCGCCCCTGGTCACACACACCCCACTGCAGAACCAACGCTCCCTGCTGCCACACACTCCCCACGGCGATGAACCTAACGCCCCTGGCACACACACTCCCACGCTGGTGATGCTGAAACCAACGCTCCCTGGTACACGCACCCCACGGTGATGCGAACCTAACGCCCTCGGTACTAACTCCACGGTGGTGATGGTCAACCCAAAGCCCCTGCACACAGACACCCACGATGAACCTAACGCCTCGGTACACACACCACGGTGGTGATGTGAACCCAACGCTCCCTGGTACACACACCCCACGGTGGTGAAGATGACCAACGGTCCCTGGCACACACACCCCACTTGGCGGTAGAACCTAACGCCCCTGGTACACACACTCCCACGATGGTGATGGTGACCCTAAATCTCCTTGGTACACACACTTGAAGGTGGTGATGGTGAACCCAACACTCCCTGGCACACACACTCCACGGTGGTGACGGTGTCCTAACGCTCCATTGAACACACACCCCACGGTGGTGACGGTGAACCCACGCTCCCCTGGTACACACACACTTCACGGGGGTGATGGTGAACCTAACGCCCTGGTACACACCACTGCCACGGTGGTGATGGTGAACCCAACAGTCCCTGGTACACACATTCCCACGGTGGTGATGGTGTACCTAACGCCCGTGATACACATACTCCACGGTGGTGACGCAGAACCTAACGCTCCCTCGACACACACACTCCCACAGTGGTGATGAAAAACAACGCCCTGGCAACACAGACACAAACGATGATGAACCAACACTCTGGCACACACACCACCACTTGGGGTGATGGTGAACCCACACTCCCCTGGACAAACACACTTCCACTGCGGTGATAGAACCAAACTCACCATGGTAAAACACACACTTACGGTGGTGACGAACCCAACGCCCCTGGCACACACACTCCACGGTTGTGATGGTAAGCCTAACGCCCAGGTACACACACTCCCCAAGGTGGCAGGAACCAAGCCCTGGCACACCGCCCCCGAAACGAACCACGTTCCCCTGGTACACAAACTCCCACGGTGGTGATGGTGAACCCAACGCCCCCTGGTACAGTCACCCCCACGGTGGTGAAGATGACCCCAACGCTCAGGACACACACTCCCCACGGTGGTGATGGTAGCAATACGTAACCGAACGTAAAGTAATACTGAT